>NC_140511.1:17638552-17886052 GCF_964339955.1 Pipistrellus hanaki
CTGGGACACAGCAGTGGCAGACAGAAAGGAAAAACATTTGAAATAAAAAGATGCAGGAGAGGGTGATGATTAGCCATTGATCCTGCTCTCCTGTTATTTGTGAGTGGTATAAATATAATCATTGTGCCTACATTGGATTAGGAGCTACTAGTACATAAATAAGTGCAGGGAAGGAAACTTGGGAGTGGTGAGGAAATACTTCCCTATAAGTTGATACAATACCCCTGCTCACACCCCCACAACATCAGTAACAGTTAGGGCTGGCTGGCCAGTCAGTGCCATTAGTGAAAAGAGACTTGTTCAGAGGAATGATTTGTATAAAGACAGATAGGCAGCCGTTGCAATAGTCGGGGAAAGAGCAGTGAGGTTAAAACAATAGCAAAAGTGAAGAGGCAAATGCAAACTAGAGAGGTCAGATCCACCAGACTTTGCAAAGTTTTGAAGAGGGCAAAGTGGAAACACGTTCACCCATGGTCTTGCTCCTACACTACTAGAGGCTTTCAAAAACATAGTCTGGTAGGACTTTCTGTGATGATGGAAATTTTTATAATATGAGTTGTCCAATATGGTAGCCATAGGCACATGTAGCACTTGAGCATTTCAGGTATGGCTAATACAATTAAGAAACTGTAGTTTGAATTCTAAAAACTTAAATAAGTGGCTAGGGTCTACCAAATTGAACAATATTAAATGTCCTCTTATTTCCTATTGGCTAAATTCAATTATTTTATTTCTGTATCCATCCTACTTTTAAAACTTTCGAAATTCTTAGAGTTCTGTCTCTTAATGTTACCTGAAACCCCTAGGTGACCTAGGGCTGCCTGCGGTTGTGTCTAATACCGAAGGCAGGGTTGAATTATTATATATTAGGCATTTATTGTGAAGGCTAGCCAATCAAGGAAACAGGGCGCTTACAAGCATCAAATCCTGTCTTCCAGCAAGGTGCAGGGGACAGAATTATATAGGGGAAGGATCTAGGGCGAGGCTGGGAATTGATGTCAGCTATTGTCCTTTAGTCATTTAGTCACAATGATTATATTTATACCACTCACAAATAACAGTGATGAAATGATGTTTCAGCCCTGGCTTCCATATAAGAGGCAGTTTGGTTTGGTGAAAACAATATGGGCATTAGAATATGGCCTGAAGTAGAAACTGCAAACCAGCATTTACCTTTAGGGATTGATGTAATAATTACCACTCATAAAGTAGCTGTTAAATGGTTGTTCATTTTTGAGTTACAGGCCCCAAGTTTGCAACAACCTGCTGTGACCTTAGGAAAAAGTGGATACTTGTATAATTTTGCATGCAGTTCTTTTTATACCATTCTTTATCTTTTCTCTCAAAGAAGATGCCTCCCGGAAGCAATTTCCAGTTACATTAAGATTGTGTTTGATTCATTATTTAATTCCAGTGTCTTCCATAGTCTTGTAATAATAAGAATTCAATAAATATTGAACTTCAAATTTAATTTGAAGATAGCATGTATCTTCACCTGTGTCTCAAAGCTTTACATGGTGATCTGTAATAATTTTTGTAAGGTATTGCATGCCTCACCTAAGAACTTTTCTTAGGAAAACCCTGGTATCTGCTTCAGTCCTCTATGCAACTAGTGCAGGGGTGGCAAGATTTTTCTCTGAAGAACCAGGTAACATTTTCAGCTTTGTGGTCACACAGGGTCTCTGGTCACATAGTCTGTTTTGGTTTTCTTTTTTTTCTTTTTTTCCTTCTTTTTTTAACAACCCTTTAAAAATGTAAAATTATAGCTTTCTTAGTTCCCTTGGCGTATGCCAGCAAGATTTGGCTCATGGGCTCTAGTTTGCTATCACTGAACCCTATAATCTTGAGCACAGTGTCAAGGTAAAGATAAGATTAGCACCACCAATGAAGACATTTATTATCGACTAGAAACCTGGTGCACAAATTTGTGCACAGGTGGGATCCAGCTGGTCGGCCCTAATCGGGTGATGGGGGAGTGGCTGGCCAGGAGCAGGGGCCATGGACGGTTGGCCTGCTGACCCCTGGTCAAACTCCTGATTGAAGGGACAATTTACATATTAGCCTTTTATTGCATAGGATTACAGTATAAATTAATTTAATTGGATTAGCTAACACTACATTTTAAAGCATGGAAAAGCTGAGGTGTGCCTCACAGTGGAGTCCTAGAAATTAAGGCTAGGATCAGCATGTCATTTATAATTGCTTTCAGTTACCAGTGATGGAAAATTGATCCGATTATTTAAATAAATAGTTATTTTTCCTCAAATGACCAACTATCAGGCAAAATAACCACTGGCCTTGGTTTTGCTGTTCAAAAACATCATCAAGTCTCCTGCTCCACCATCCTTGGTAAATTAACTTTTTATCCTCATTCTTGAAGTTTGCTGGTTATGAGGTGGCTTTTGTACTAGGATCTCTAGCTAGAACAAAGCAGCAGAGTCTTTGTCTTTTCATCCAAAGGATGAAGCTCCAGATGGACAACCCCACCTTGTTACGTTGATCACACATGGATTGCATACCATTATAGGCAGAATAATGGGTCCCCAAAGATATTCACACTCTAATCCTCAGAACCTCTGACTATGCAGATATGGTATAATTAAGACTGCAAACGTTTTCTAGGGGCACAGTACAACCACCAAATTTTTTAAGAGCAGAACATTTACTACTCTGGCTGGAGCAAGACAGATCAAGCAGAGAGATCCCAGGTGTGAAGCATTCAGCACACTGTTATGCAAAGTCCATGTGCAAGGACTGGAGAAAGGCTCCTGTGAGCGAGGGCAGCCTCCAGCTGGTAGCCAGCAAGGAAATGGGAACCTCTGTCTTGCAACCACAAAGAACTGGATTCTGCCAGCAACCTGAATAAGCTTGGAAGCAGATCCTTCCCAGAGCATCTTGATAAGAGCCAGGCCAGCGAACTCCTTAATTCTGTCCTTAGGAAATGCAAAGCTGAGAAACCAAGCCAGCCAACCCAAGCCAGTGACCAACAGAACTGTGAAATAAATTTGTGCTAATTCGTTACAGCAGCAAGAGAAAACTATTACACATGCTTACTCTAGAGCAGGGGTCCTCAAACTTTTTAAAGTGGGGGCCAGATCACGGTCCCTCAGAGAGCTGGAGGGCCGGACTATATGAACTACTAATTCCTACTGTAACACCTTGGCTGCGCTCACTGCCCAAAAAACCTGGCTGGCAGGATCAGACTTCTCTGCGGGCAGCATGTGGCCCGCGGGCCGTAGTTTGAAGACCCCTGCTCTAGAGTTTCGCTAAAGAGAGTAGAATTGCTGCAACTAATTAGGACAGTCATGATTAATTCCATAGGTCTGGGCTGAGGCCCATCCCTGTGATCAAAATACTCTGATAGCCTACATTCCATCTGCAGAAAAATATAATTAGTGTCTATTAGCAAGAAAAAAAAGATGGGAGAATAGTTGTTTGGTAGATAATTAACAGAATGTTTCATAAGGGGGTTGAACAACATGTGTCTGGATTTTCATAATATCATCTCAAAACCTAAGGGAAAGATTCTAGAAGGATGAGCACTCCCATAACTAACAAAGCATTCAAAGAGAGAATTCCAATAGCTGCTGTATTTCTACTTCAGGATTCGTCCATCAGGAAAGATCCGAAAAGTTCCCAACAACCCTTAAAAACTGTTATATTTTTACTCTGGTTCCAAAGTATGGTACCTTGGCACTGCAGTTTCAAGTTCAGTTCCTATACTCATGAGGTTTCTAATTTCCCTTCCCCTTCTCAACCCAGATCATGTTTGCTTTTGGCTGCCTTCTGTCTCCCCCCTCCCTCCCCACCCTCTCCCCCCCCCCCCCCCCCCGTCCCCCACTTATCCCCAGCGGCAAGTGTACTAATTTTGCTTTTTTTTTCCCCCCCTATTTATAGTTTAAAAATTACACATTTTGATTTCTCAGTTTTCCTCTCCATTATTTTGCTACTTATTTTATCCCTCCTGGGTAAATGAAAAGTAGTATTAAATTTCCTTTTTAAACTTTTGTCTTCACTGCTGCTTCCCTGGATTGTTGAGCTTCTTGAAACTAGCAGGAATGCATTATGTAAAACCATTTAATCTTCACTGCGACATTTCAAGACTCAATGTATTATTCATGCTTTGGTGATAAAAATTCAGTTAAAAATTTGCAGTTTTGCTAGCCATATGGTAAAAGTAGTCCTATGCAGTAATTAGACAAAGTAACCAAATGTATATATGAAAAAAAGAAAAAGGGCCAACCTTATAACTTGTAATATAAAATATAAAAAACTCTGTTTTGAAGATTTTTTTTTGGTCAGTTCCAAAACAAGATTTAGCTGTAAATCATTAACCCCTCCCTCAAAAGGGTTTATTCATACTTGAGGCTGAAGACCTGCTTACTTCACAATAATTTTTTCTGCAACATACTTTCAAGTAGAAGTGAACAAAGAGATAGGCAACTCAGGGTGCAGGTGAATCTTGGGGTGACCAGTGGGATTTGTGGATTTTTAAAGGTTATGATGAAATAGAACAATTAAAAAAATGTTTTCTTTAACTCTATAAGAAAAAAAAGCTATTAAAAATTTATAAACAACTCAGTGTCGCTCAGTTGATTGGAACATCATCTGGTACACCAAAAGTTCATGGGTTCAATTTCCGGTCAGGGCACACACTCAGGTTTGCTCCCCTGTTGCGTATGTGCAGTAAACAACCAATCAATCTCTCTCTCTCTCTCTCTCTCTCTCTCTCTCTCTCTCTCTCCCTCCCTCCCTCCCACCCCCACCCTTTCTCTCTGAAAATTGATGAAAGCATGTCCTCCAGTGAGGATTAAAAAAAAAAAAAAAAAAAAAAAAAAAAAAAAAAAAAGTCTAACTACTTTGATGGCTTCATACTGTCTTTAATCTCTCAAAAATCCCAAATGCAAAGAAACAGTGTGGTGATAACAGACAGGAAATGGATGGGAGGAGGTGGAAGAAGGAATAAATGGTGACAGGAAAATTAAATTTAAAAAACCACAAAGATATTTATTTGCCCAAAGAGGCAAGCTCCTAACTACACTGGATGCCAATTCTTATTTCATATCTTCATGATCTTCTCTAATTTGGGGAGTTAGATCAGAATAGATGGTCTTAGCTTTTACTAGTACTTACCTTGTGGCTAACTAAGACCTCATTCTAGGAGCATCAATTTTGCAATTTTCTATTGGTCATTTGTATTTGAATTATTATCTTTATTCATCTTCACTGTAGGGAATTGAGAATTTTCTAACCTACTAGTCCTTTTTGCAAAAGTAGTTTTTGATTATATAAGCATTTACCAGACACAAAAATCATGGCTTACTTGAACAAGCCAAGGAGGGAGGCTGCCAGAGGCGGTTCCCCTGCCTACATACTCCCACTCCACTCTGCTTTTAGAAATCCTCTCCAAGTCTGTGACATGTGACAACCAGACACACAGACATGAAGAGCCTCCAGTACCCTAAATATGAGTGGAGGTTAATTCCAACATATTTTTTCCAGATACCCAAATCATGTATGCTGCACATTAGAACACCGGCCAGAGTGGCACCCGATTTTTTAAAAGTCACTTGGGAGCAAATATTCCTATCTTTTGTCAGATTAGCAAAAATATGTGTTTTGGTGCCATGCAGAATTTTAGTCACTAGATTATGTGTGCCATGAGATGAAAAGGTTGAAAATCGCTGGCTCAGGAGACTGAGCAGTTAAAAGGGAGTTAACTACACCTAGAATTTACTTTTCAACATCTCTAGGAAGCCTGTTGACATTCTCACGATGAGGAATTAATAATTAATTAGCATCGATTATGGAACTCTTCATGAAATTTAACACGCCATAATGGAAATAGATAGCTTTGAAAAATCATTTGAAACAAGAAACTTGGTGAAGTTGAATTATTAAGGTGGTGATAAAGGTAGACCATGATCTCAAGCTAAAAAACTATTTTTCATGTCTATCAAAATAATTGGTTGGATTTATGAGTCTCTGACAGATTCCTTATGTCACCCCTTTTATTACAAATTCCTCCATAGTTTTAAATGCTCTTTCAGTTCAGTGAGTACAAATGTTACTGTGACAGTGGTTTTGTGTTCATTGACTCTGATCTAACCCAGGGAGACTGGGGAGGGGTGAGGCAATTAGACAAGGCTTGCCTGAGAATTCAGAAAACAAAAAGGGTTAGGGATACACTGATGAGAAATGAGGGTATAAGACCTAAAAAAACACAGTAAGTTCATAAGCACATTCCTTTCCATGTAACAGGCACCTTGGACCAGGAGGTGGCAGCAGTGGAAGCAGGAACTTTGGAAAAAGGCATCCTGGGCAAGTACCAATAAGGAGGAAATCAGAATCGTGTCTTCAAGAGCTCTGAATCACCAGTGGCGGCTGGCTCATGTGGAACCCTTAGAGCAATGGTTCTCAACCTTTCTAATTCCCGACCCTTTAACACAGTTCCTCATGTTGTGGTGACCCCCAACCATAAAATTATTTTCACTGCTACCTCATAACTATAATTTTGCTACTGTTATGAATCGTAATGTAAATATCTGTGTTTTCCGATGGTCTTAGGCTACCTGTTGAGAACCGCTAGCAGGGTCGCTTAAGAAGTAGCCACGAAAATAATTTTATGGTTGGGGGTCACCACAACATGAGGAACTGTATTAAAGGGTCACGGCATTAGGAAGGTTGAGAACCACTGCGTTAGAGGGTACCACATCACTGACATCATTCCAGACTTCTCCCAATCAGAGTCCAGACAGGAGTCTAAAACTAAAATCAAGGGGCAGGAGTACTGAGCACATGTTACCAAGCCTTGGTAACAAAGGATCACTCAGAAGTCAGTCCAGTGTACCCCAAGAAAAATTAACTAGAAATTACAGGATCCAAAACTCTACAATAGAACACAGAAAGTTGAATGGGCTTTAAAGGAGCCACAAAGTCACAAAGCAAATAAATTGAGTGGGAACCAAAAATGTTGACACAGTGGCCAATGCAAAAGATCTAAGCTGGGTCCCTGGTTCTGCCAATTAATAAAGTACTGGTGGGGAGCAGGCCTCCCTAGGGGACTGGGGTCTAGACTAGGAGGTTTTTTGGCAATGGGAAGCCATCATGTATTGGGGGAATGGGGGCAGTCCTTGGGCCACACTGGAGGTGTTTAGGAGAGCAGCTAAAATGGAAGGATTTCAGTCACCAGTGCCCCCTCCTTTTCTTTTTTCTTTTTTCTTTTTAATTTCTTTTTTTTAATATATTTTTTTTTATTGATTTTTTACAGAGAGGAAGGGAGAGAGATAGAGAGCTAGAAACGTCGATGAGAGAGAAACATCGACCATCTGCCTCTTGCACACCCCCCCACCGGGGATGTGCCCGCAACCAAGGTACATGACCTTGACCGGAATCGAACCCAGGACCTTTCAGTCCGCAGGCCGACGCTCTACCACTGAGCCAAACCGGTTTCGGCTGGCCCCTCCTTTTCATTCTCTGTTAACATGAAGACTGAAACCGGGGTGTCAATTAGAAGTTCAATGAATGATTTCCCCAATATATTAATTAAAGAGATGGTTGGAATGAGACCTAATCACCACAAGGAGAGGTATCACAGTAAGGAGTTCACTTCTAGGACTGCTTGCATTCTTGGCTGTGCCATTTTAAAAAGTAAGGCTAGATTGCAAGACCTAGGACTCAGCATCAGATGCACAGCACAGGCTCGGACAGCGCCTGCTCGGTCCAAGACAGTCCCCATCCTCTCAGGACCCAGCTTGTACTCTCCTGGTCAGATCAGGTTTGGAACAAGTGTTTGGCAGAGATTGTCCCAAGTTAAGGGGGGGCAGGCAGGTAAAACCAGGGTTCCCCACAGCCAGATACCCTGATTTTTTTTTTTTCTGACACAAATGGCATAGTCTGATAAGAAGGAATTCCTAAAGGATTTGGGTTTCAGACTTTGATCACCATGCTCTAAGCCCGTGGGCCATAGAAATCATGGTGAGGACACTCCTTGCTCCCAAAACTCTGAGTGGGAGACTGAGAATATTTCCCATTAGCTATGGAATGCTGGTCGCCACACTCAAAGGCCTTCCAGGGGTCCTCAAACTTTTTAAAGTGGGGGCCAGATCATGGTCCCTCAGAGAGCTGGAGGGCCGGACTATATGAACTACTAATTCCTACTGTAACACCTCGGCTGCGCTCACTGCCCAAAAAACCTGGCGGGCCGGATCAGACTTCTCTGCGGGCAGCATGTGGCCCGCGGGCCGTAGTTTGAAGACCCCTGCTTAGACCATGGAAGAGGCAGCGTTAAGGAAAGCCCAGTGCTCAGGTATATCAGGTTAGCTATAGACTCTCTATTCCAATAATTACAGGTTGTTGTTGTTTCTTGTGATTAAGCCCCTATCCCAATGGTCGGCAAACTCATTAGTCAACAGAGTGGCAAACCGCGGCTCATGAGCCGCAGTTTGCCAACCACTGAACTATTCCACTCCAAATAAGCTCTAGCGCATGTGATGGACAGAAGTGCCTGCAGGTGATTAAGGCTACAGCCAATCAATGGTCCTCTCACTGAACAGTTAGTCAAGATTGATAAAAACTCAGCCCTACTGGGACCTGAAACGTGCATCCCCTATTTCTCTAAATAAGATGGTTTCCATGCCAAGCACTTCCTGAAGTCAGAGCTGCAGGCCATGTGCAGGTGTTGGGGCGACAACATAAAGCAGCCTTTAATATGGGACTGAGCCATCCTACCCTCAGTGTACCCGGGGACACAGCTGGGACGGTCTCATACCGCCACAACCGGCAGGTCTGCAGTAAATGGCTAAGGTGCAGCGCCTCTCTGCTGTGATCACTCCACTTTCCACTGGAAAAAGACTTCTAGCCCGGAATTGAAACATGGTTTACTGCTTCCCTCTCCCGCCACCACTGTTTTCCTCCACGCAGGTTTGTCGGCGCTTGTCTATCAGTGCTGTCGTGGGGGCCTTACACAGCAGGTTGCTTACCCCTTAAGTCGAATGATCTTCATCTTGATTTTCATGGGATCGATAGAAGAGATCATGACTACGTTCTAGGCTCCAGAAAACTAGTAAAAGGTAAGTCCACACCAGATAACTAAGCAGGACTTCTGTAACTCCTTCACACATGTCAAACTGGCAGTGAGGTGGGCCACATAGTATGACACATCCCACATACTAGGTCTTCAAGAGTGGGCCCTCCTCAAGGCCTTAGAGCAACATTCTCCTCCAGCAGCTCCTGGTCTAGATGCCACAGAGCCACAGCATTACCAGGGTGAAGTCAGGACCTAGGAGGTGCAGGGAGGTTGTTAGTTCACTCATGTTCCCATTTGCAAGTCAGGTTGTCAAAAATAACTCTCCAGCCCAGCTGGGGTGGCTCAGTGTAGAGCGTCCACCTGTGGACCAGGAGGTTCCAGTTCGATTCCCAGTCAGGGCACAAACCCAGGTTTTGGGCTCCATCCTGGTAGGGGGAGTGCAGGAGGCAGCAGCCAAAATGATTCTCTCTCATCATTGATGTTTCTATCTATCTTTTCCTCTGCCTTCCTCTCTGAATTCAATAAAAACATTGAGAAGAGGAAAACAATAACTCTCCATCCCATCTACTTAGTGGACAAAAAAGCCTGAAAGAGACATATGCACTCAGATAAGGACAGAATGTATTCACTCTGTCTGATGGCAGCCAAGACCAGGAGAAGTCACCAGAAAGAGTCATCACCTCTTCAGTCTGTGTGAACCCAAAGGGAAGATGCAGAACTACACATAAAACCAGTCCACCACCCACCGTTGCCAGAAAACAGTACACCCAGGAAGCAGAACAGACTAGGACTTGACGTGCAAGCAACATCAGGTAACAAAGTCATCCCCAAACATGTTGACAAAGAGTAAGAGAGGTCTAACAGCAGCCAATTCTTGAAATTCCAGCAAGCATCTCCAGGGAAGTCCACCAGGAGGTAAAAGGCCTCAGTCACCAGAGTTTCAGGGCAGGAGAAGAATTCACAGAAGCAAAGCATGGTCTCACTTCTCAGGGAAGGCAAGTTCCCACGACGGGCTCAGAAGCAGTGGGCAGAAAGCACTTCCAGAGAGCTCATTCTAGAACACTAACCCCGAGACTGAGAGGCAGGAAGGAGGCCTTGGGGGCTTTAAATTCTTCCTGGGGGGCAGCTGGCGCAGGTTTGATCCTATAGATGAGAAGTCAAGGGACTCCAGATATGCTCAGAAGGTTCTCACTGTTGGGGAAAAACAAATCCTCAGTAACAGACCAGTGGGGCCTGATGTGTACCACTCCCACAGAGGCCCGTTAGGTCCCCCCTCCTAGTCTCTATCAACCAGTCAACTTATATTGTTAGGTCAGCTTTTTCTAATTAAGCCATAAACTCTTTGAAGCCCATACTTTTGTATGTGTACCTTAGCAACCAGGATAAACTACTGCACATAAATAGTGCTAATACATATACATTTGTTGATTTATTCTGTACCCTGGTTTAAAAGCGTGGCCCTACAGAGAACACTCTACATGGGACAGAGGCAAGGGGTGTTTCCTTCTCGTCACCTCTCTGCACCTCAGTCGCTTCTCTGTAAAATGAGGCAGTGGGAACAAAATGTTGGTTCTTAAGTTGTGGTTCTTTGAGCCGTAGGGTTCCTTAGAGATGCCTCAAATAGTCGCCATGCGCTGTGGGAGTGGGGAGAGAAGAGGGGCTGGTCCATGACCGCTTGGTTGAGAGCGATGTTTCATCTCCCTTCCTTCCTCCCTCTTCCTCTCTCTCTAAAATAAATAAGAACCTATTTTTAAAAATAAATAAATTACCTGATTGAAATATTTCAAAACTCCTTTTCATTATAACATCACATGATTTTAGAAATTCCATTTTTACTGATTTTCACACATAATACGTATTTTTAAAAACTTTTTTTTACTTTTCAATTACAGGTGACATTCAATATTATATTTCCTTCAGGCATAAAACAGTGGTAGGACTTGGTTTTGTAATTCCATTGACATTTATGTGGGACGGACAAGTGTCTTATTAAGTAATAGCCCCTCCCAGTTTAAAAACTGGGTGACCCTATGCCCTCACCAGCCTCTGGTGGCATCTCCCACTTTGGCAAAGAGGAAATAAAGAGAGCTGTGCTGTTTGTGTCTAACTGCATACCTCTTTGGAACTTCTCAGCTCGGGCCTTTCAAGTGTGCCATCTTCTCCCTTTCCTCCAGTATTCTACAAACTTTGTGTCCTGCTTGTTGGGAGAGCCACCTGGGACACCCCTCCCCCCTCAGCCTGGATACATCCCTAGGCTGTCTTTGGCTTTTCTCCTCATAACATTCTCACTTCATACTGCTTACCATTCCTTCTTCACCTGGTATAATGTGTGGCTCTCCGCGCACTCCCTCCCAACCTTCCCCATACCCCTTCCCGGCCTATTATACCCGAAGTTTCTTTCCCAAGAACACTGAGAAATTTCTGTGGATGATGTCTTTAGACCAATGACCTAAGCAATGGAGAAGGAGAAGTGATGGAGAAGAAGACAGGGAAAAGAAAAGGTAAAAGGAGAGCAGGAGAGCAAGAGGATGAAAGAGGAGGGAGGTGCGTCTGGTCTCAGCATATGGTGATATCCACTCCTCTTCCCCTTCTCTAAAATACATCCCAGTTGCCACTATGTACGGGGCTGCTTTTGACTAACAGTCTAGTAAAAAAAAAAAACACAAAACACAATAAAGTGTGCACTCTATTCCTTCTCACCAAAGAGCAGTCATCACTATGACGTTGCGACCCAGTATTCCATAGTAGTTCCAAAGTAGGCCCTGCAGCCTGACTGCCTGGAATCCTGAGAGCTTTGTGACCGTCTTTACTAGCTTGGTGACCTTGACCTCTCTGTCTCAGGTCTCTCATCTGTAAAGTGGAGATAATAACAGAATCCACCTTTAGGGCTACTGGGAGGATGAAACGAGATAATGCAAGTAAAGTGTGCGGCACCAGGCCTGACGCTAAGTAAGGCCCTGTAAATGTTGGCCTTTATTCTTAAAAATGTTTTGCCTTAAGCGCTTTGCCCCATCACTGTCTGCTACCTCATGTTCCTTTGTAAATGAATTGGCCCAGTCCCTTGTGGTCCTGCCATGCTGACCACAGACTAATACGTGTGAGTGGCGAGCACCCTCTGTGAGGAGTGGCTAGTAAATACTCTGGCTCTCGTGCTAGGAAAGCATTAGGTTCACTTAGGCAAACATCGGCTATTCACAATAGGCCTGTTTAGAAGATTCAGACGAAAGCAACATAGAACTTTTTTTTTTTATTTTGTTGCAAGAGTATAATAAAATATGAAACAAACGAGCCGCAGTTGATGTTTTTTAGAACTTGGCTTATTCCTGTGTGGTTCTTAATCAGCTGTGTATATTAGAATCGCCTGGGAGAATTTCAAAATCCCCGAGGATTCTGAGTCACTCGTCCTAGGACCTAGGTAACCTAGGTGATGTTCTGGCATGTTTACTTGGAAAATGGTTTGCCCAAGTGATTCTTAGGCATAACTCCTGTTCCAGGTATTCCTCCCATTCCCGGACAATCAGTTTCAATTAGAATGTAAATATCAGGCACAATTTTGATGGCACGCTTCATATAAGTAGGTATACCAGAAATTTCTTAGCATATTTAAAAAACAAAAAACACACCTCACCTGAGAATATTTTTTCCATTGATTTCTAGAGAGAGTGGAAGGGAGGAAGAGAGATAGAGGGAAAAAACAAACAAAAAAAAAAGACATAAAACATTGTCTTAGAGAGACACATAGATTGGCTGCTTCTCATACTCCTACCAGAGCTGGGGAACCCATAATCAAGATACCTGCCCTTAACCAGGCATCGGACCCTTCAGTCCACGGGCCAATGCGCTAACCACCGAGCAACCGACCAGGGCATCTTTCCAGATTCTTCACTTGCAGAAGAAAAAGTCTTTAGTTCATGCTCATTACATCATCACAAAATTATAAAGTAAATTCCACTAGAATTGAGCTACCAGCAACTAGTGGGTTTTTCTGCCATTTTAATGAAAGCAACAAAACAATTGTGGATAATTATGTGACTCACTTTCTTCACCTGAAGCTGACTCTACATTGGGATGTTGAAAGCGTGATGGCATTGCTGGTAGAATTTTTCTTTTTCTCTTGAATGTTTTTCCGCTACTTTTTTATTTTGGGGTACTTGTCTATGACAATAGAGGAGGCATCCCAGCCACTCAGCCCTTATATCTAGAGAGGAGAGCAGAACAGGAAAAATATAATTGAATCCTGTTCTATTTAACATTTTAGTTTCATAAAAGGGTAGATGTTATAAATACAAGGACACTATTTCACCTTCTTGGGGCTTCTGAGCCTCAAAAGTTTTCCCAGATATTATGGGCTGCTCCTCTGCCTTCCATATTTGTTGATAATTCTGCCATCCATCACAGCTCCTTCCATACTCGCTCTAAGGAAAAACTGGCTGAAGTGGTCTAGCAAAGAAAAGGGTGGTTTTGAAAGAGGACTTGATCCTCTCACACACTCAAACACAATTCCTCATCTCCTTTATGCCCAAGTCCAAGGAAATGGAAGTCAGACACTTGTGAGAGCCCCCATGTCGTTTCCATTGAATTAATGTTTAATGTGTAATTTACGACAGTGCCTGATACACAGTGGGAGCAATGTGGAGGTATGTTATTTTCATCATTTTTTTAATGATCTTCAGTTGTTATTATTATTATCCTTGAGCCACGATTAATTTTTAGGACCTAAATATGTGGACTCTCCCCTAGAAATGTGTCTTGTTGTAGTGAAGGAAGTTAATGGATTGTGAATATAGAAATAATTCACAATTTTTTAGTTTTTTAGTTTCCAAGATGATTCATAGAAGAAATGCCCTTTCTACAGTAACAAAAGAAAGAATAGGTACTTGAAGCCTGGCTGTTATGCGGAATTTCAGGAGCTAAAAAGCCAAACTTTCAAAGGCACATCCCTGCAGGCTGTTCTCACATTGTCTCACATTGTAGCTGTGCAATACACTCAAACATGTGATGCATGAAATGTAAAGCAACAGCCTTTGACCTGACCTGCATACCTGTTCTGGGTGAGTGACAGGGCCCTGTACTGACAAGTCACTGTGCCAAGAGGAGACCTACTCCTCGGTGGAATATTTTCATTGTGTGTAGGAGACTTCTGGGCATACTAAAGAAAAATATATCACAGACACTCTTCCTAGTTGGCTCCCATCAGAAATCTGTGCATCCCTCTAGTGCAGTGTTTTCCAAACTTCTCTCATGATGAGAATCACCTGGTGGAGTTGTTAAAATACAGATTCCTGAATCCCAACTAAGAAGTGCTAAACTAGAATTTTGGGGAACATATAGGTAAAATTGTATACTTAACTACAAAAGCTTAGAGCACTAGTTAAGCATACAATTTTACCTATATGTTCCCAAAAATTCTAGTTTAGCACTTCTTAGTTGGGATTCAGGAATCTGTATTTTAACAACTCCACCAGGTGATTCTCATCATGAGAGAAGTTTGGGAAATACTGCTAGTGTATCACTTACTCTCTTGCATTAAACTTACTTGTTTCTGTGACCTTTTCTGCTAATAGACTATGAGCTTTTTGAGGTCAGGCTCCACATTATTTTCCTTTATAACATCACAGCCCGCTCAGTAAGCGCTGAATAAAGACGATGTTATGATAATCTTTAATCTTTTTTTAGTTCTCATATTAAATTACTAGGAGAAATGTCTCCATATATGTTCTCAGCAGTCTTTGATGCTGCCAGTCAACATCTTTTCGGGGGGGGGGGGGGGGGACCTGACACATAATCTAAAATACAATTTGACAATGAGAGTAAATATTTGAAATGTGGATAGTCTCAGAAAATTCTGGACAGATGAATGCCTTACCCATGTTACTCATTCAACATCCTTTCCTCCTCTCCGTCTATCCACTCATCCATCTACTTACCTATCCACTTATAAATCTATTCCTTGTATTCGTTAAAAGTACACTACCAACTCACCCTTCCAAAATTGGGTGGGGGAATGTGTTTGCTTTATTAAGATAAACGCGCAGTCTCTGGGATTACTTTCTTTTCCCCTAGCGATAACTATCCCTTTTCCTAGGAATGGAGACTTCTACCCCCAGTGGATTAGAACAAAAGAAAATATTTCTTTGCCTTGATGGCCACAGCCTTCCTGACTGCATCCTCCAAGTCAAGGCCAGAAGAGACAGGGAGACGGATGTGGCTGTGTGCGACCTGAACTCCTGGATGCTGATTTCTTCAAGCCTGGCCCCGGAGCCAGGAGGTCTGGTTCTCAGCAGTCTCTGGCGCTGCCAGTCAGCAATGGCAGGACATTCCACCTAAAACAATGTTGACAGTGGTTTCGACCTTAGGATCACCCACAGTGTAAACATTGAGTACACCTGAGCTTGCCATATACATACAATTACCGAGGTCAAAAAAGTTGGGTGGGTTGAGGGAACTTGACATGGAGTCATGTCTAACCCAGCACCATGCATAAAGCAAGTGGCATTCCCATTTAGTGTATGTGTTTGAAGTCATATCTGGTGACTTCATTTTCAACAGAGGCATTTTTTTTTCAATGTATTGTCCACGGCAGATATGTATTTTATAGGCATCTTGAGTTGTCCTCAAATGTATCAAAACAGATACCTTGTCCTCCCAAAGTTTCACCAAAGCACTTCACTTCAACCTAAGTAACATAAATTTCCAGGAAGAAATGATACAACCTCTTAGTTTGTTTCACAGCCTGATTTTTATAGATTCATAGAAGCCTGAATTTTCTCTCATCTACTAAACTTGATTGTTTTTTAAGACAGCCTTCAAAAATGTAAAATTTGCTCCTTAAAAATGTGTTTTCTGGTATAGTAGCTGCCACCCATTAAGTGTCAATGGCCCCACCCTTGAGACTGCTCATCAGGAAAGGCCATTGCAGTACGAGCCCATTAACATTTCCAAGTAGGAGAATCATACGCAGTGTCAGCCACCAAATATTTACACTCTGACCTTGTTGTCTGGCACCATTTTCTTGCTCTGGGATTGTAGCAGAATCACACTTGTTTTGGAGATTACTATGACACCTCAGGTTTAGCTGGCAGAAGTGGGACCCTGAGCACTAGAACTCACAGATGATTTTGGCCTGCATTGTCATGGGGGAATGATTTGCAAAACCAGGCACAGAGAACTCAGACTGGGTGATTGACATGGGAGGAGGAGGAGGAGGCTTAATACAGATTTTCTTCTATGTTGGAAACAAACCTGGAGAAAAAGCCCACAATGTTTGTGACTGTGTGTATGTTTGTACCTCCACCTAGAGATGATTTTTTCGAGATTATGGACAGTGTTTCCCCAATCTTTGTATCCCTAGTATCTAGCATAGTGCAGGATCTATACTAGTTGCCCAATTCATGATTATTAAAGGAATTGCATTTTGGACCAGTCTAAGTTACTGCAAAGCCCTCTCTAGTTCACATTTTGAGATCACACCCACGGCTGCATGTCTGAGTCTTAGTTTATTTGGTTTGGTTCTCTAGCATGATGATTAACTCTTGTGTAAGCCAGTCATAATTATACCAACACAGATATTAATAGGCATATTGGATCAACCACCACTTGTTTTGTACACAGAACCCCATAAGCCATAAAATTCATTCCGTTGGGAACTGGGTGGCCTTGTATATTACTTTTTAAGCTTTACCCAACAATGAAGTGAAATGAGACAAGGCCTCGTGCTCTTTAGGCCTAGTTTCATTATCAAGTCAATTCCTATAATACATACATGTCCTACTACCAATTCTTCAAGCCACAACACCTAAGATCAGATTGAAAATAAGTGAGTGGGCCATGACTTCTGCCCCACCCCCAGGATGACCTAGGCAGAACATTCCTACCTGCTCATTGCTCAATTTAAGCTTGCTAAAGAAAGAAACCTCTGGGTGGGGAAGTTTGTATTCAAATGAATTCCTAAGGATGACGTTCAGTGAGAGATGTCTTAAGCAAGGCAGCATACCCATCCATGTTTCTGAAAAAGACCCAAACCCTGTGTCACTTATAATGGGCAATGAGAAGTCCAGGGAGATAGATAAATGACAGAGTGCAGCATCTGCTAGGTCTGTCCTTCCTCCGCAGCTCCACGGCTGTAATTGGGGCAGGCTTTGGAGGCACAACTTCCTCCTCCGTGGATTCTCTGCTCAGTACGTCTAAATGCTACATCTGGTGATCTCTGTTTCTTAACTACCTGATCTCTTAACCTCCTGGTATTCTGTTCAATAGGCTTCTTATCCAGAAATATACAGCTGGATTCATGACTGACATGGCAGAGTAGGCAGGCACTATGCCAAGAATTTTACAAATCATTATTAATTTAATGCCGCCAACAACCCTATAAGGTAAATGTTACTATTATCATCTTTGTTTTAGAGATAAAATGGAAAGAGGGTGAGCCCACATCCCTTAATTTCCCTATTGGTGCTTTAACATTACGTAACATTGCTCTAGCACGTGTCACCAAACACTTTATTTCCCTCCTTCAAACAAAGAATTGCTTCCAAACTACTAGTTTCAAACGATCCCTGCCAGTTTGGAAGCCTGTAAGCGACTTTCTTGGATTAATCCAAAACTACACTAGTCTCCTTCAAGTCTATTGCCTGAACTTCTGAAAACCTTTCTATGTGTCATCCTACTAGATTGTCTATTAGTTGTATTGTTTCAACAGTGTTTATTAACTGATGAGAAATGTTTATTTGTTTGGTGGCATCAAAGATGCATATCAGAGTAGCTTTCTTGGACAGTACCTAGTACTCTGAAAGATAAAAGGTGCTGGATCATGGGTGTGTTTAGGAAGTGCACTTCAGGTTAGTACAGCCTGAGGTCATGCATCTGTGCATACATAGAAGATCAGCAGATGTAACTATAGCCATGATGAAGCACAAAAGAGATGCCTGGTGACAGGAGAAGGCCGATGAGTTTTCTTTAAGGGGACCCCTGAGAACCCTACACAAGGTAGTTTATTTTTAGACATCTTAAAACAGCATAAGGGTCAAGTCAGCTTTCCCAACAAACTCTGAATATGTTTATTAGAAAATGGAAGGTGGTTGAGAGAAATAAAAGAAAACTTGGTGATAGCCAGAAGAGAGGGACTAAAAATAGACAAGAATAGTCTATTTGTATAGATTAGCATTCAAGAATAAAGACAATTATCTATTCTACTGAAATTAATGAAGAAGAAAGAGAGGCTGTGGAGGACATATTGAACTAATTCCTTGGGTGATAATACTTGCTGGTCTCTCTTCTCTGGTGCAGTGGTGAAAGACAGATGTACGTTGGTAAGAGCATGGAGGGTAGGAGAGGTGGAAAAGAAGGATAAAAATTAAGATAGTTGCTGTGGATTGGGGGAAGATAGCTGCTGGGGATTGGGACACTGGCTTGCGGATGATACAGTATGGCTTCAGCCGACACACACAAATTTGTAATGAACGATGGCCAAGATTTTCTTCCACATGCTCTGTGGACCCTGTTGGGTAGAAATCTGTGAATTTGTGGCTGGAGGGAAATTAGTAGAGTAAGAAGGGACAAAATTGAGCGAAACCCTAGAGTTATTAAGAAGATCAATTAGGAAATAACTATCGTCTGAGAAAGCAAGAAGGATTGAGAACCATATACATTTATTCACTCATTTCACAATCTTTTATTGATAATCTATTGCTTGCTGGTTGTCTGCTGTTATGTCATACAAGAATGAATGAGACGCTTCTCTGGAATTAAACATTAAACCATGGCAAGATTGTCACTAATTGCTATGGAACACATGTGTACAAATATGCTTTGGAAAACTAGGTTTTAAGTAATGCCAAGTCTGTATCACATTTGGGCAATAAAAGAAACGGAGAGAAAAGCTTAAGTTATTCAGATAGTAGATGAATCCAAACAACCAAATGATATATATTGAGTGGCCAGGTTATTATGATCTCTGAACACATAATAATCTGGCTACTCAGTGTATATCGTATATAATAAAAGGCTAATATGCAAATTGTCCTCTGGAACCGGAATTCAACCACCAGGCAGGCCGGCTAATTGTTCATATCCCCTCCCCCTGGCGGTATAAGGCCTGAGAAATTGTTTGCTCTGGTCTGCCAAGACCTTAGGGGTGAATTAATTGAATGTTTGACCCAACATAGCAGGCTAATTTTTAACTCAATAATTTTGTATGGCCATGAATGATGTTATAAATATCCAAATGGCCCTTAGCAGAAAAAGGTTCCCCACCCCTGTGGACAGTGTTAGTAAAAGTGTTTCCTTCCATATAAGCATGTCTCACTTTATGTGATAGTTGTGAAACAAGGACCACAGGGGAATACAACACATTAAATGGCTTTTAAAAGACTATGAAGTGAAATTCTTCTGTCATGTAGATAAAACAGCCCATAGAGACTCTCTCCTGAAAAGCTTTTTCCTCCAAAAAGGACCGATACACAGCCTCAGCCTAGCTTTTCCCAAGAGATTTATTCAAGGAAGTGTGAAGAAACTGGTCAGTTGAGAGAAAAGCTATTAGTGGCCAATGCTTTTAACAATGATAAAAAAAAAAATAGATCAAGTATTTAAGGTTGTTAAAAATGTGAGGAGGGAACACGATGAATTCTCACCATTTAAGGATGGATGATCACCTCCCAAATCTTTCATGAAAACAGAATCATGGAGGTGGCACCTGCAGGGACTTTTATCTGGTGAGCATGTGCTATGTAACAGGTGCTTTGCAGGGATTGCCTCAATCCTTACAACCTCCCAGAGAGACGGAGGGGAAACAGGTGCAGAATAGCGAGGTAGCCTACTGGGGTGGTAAATGACACTGAAATCAAGGCTGACCTCTGAGCTCACTCATCCTCTTTCCCTGACCCTAGGCTGCCCCCACATAAGAAGCTCTTTTAGTAGATATAGACGAAACATTCTTCATCAACATAAAATACAATAGCAGAGAAAGGCACAAGTCACCGTGTGTGTGTGTGTGTGTGTGTGTGTGTGTGTGTGTGTGTGTTAGTAAATGAGTTTTGGCCCAGGCCTACTTCACTGTAAAACAATGCTTCCAAAATAGCCCACGCCACGCTGTCTATATAATTCATGCATTATAATTAACCCCGGGGTCAGGGTATTGTTTCTGAAGCCCTGGTTGAAATGCAGATATGTGACCTGGGAAGACTGACACGATCGCTCAATTACACCTAATTAAAGTGCTGGCTCTTTGAGAACTTGACCGGACTGGTCCAGGTCTCCAGCAAGGCGGGGGCTCCTGGCAGCCTGCGGGGGAGGCCCTGGCACAGGAAAGCGGGTGGCAGCTGGTGGGCATCTGGGTTGGGGGATGACTGTGAGGCTGCAGAGGTTGGGACGAAGCTAAAAACCAAACTTTGACTTTCTCATACAAGTCTCTGGGGAGGGAGCGAGGAATACATCTTGCCCTGTCATTCCAGGACTCTTCTGGTAATCCCATTGGCAAGTCTGAGGTTCACCATCTTCTGTGCCCCTCGCCTCGCCTCTGGGGTCGACCCAGGAGCAAATAAACCGGGTCTCGGGGACCAATACCCCTACCCCCATCCCTGACCCCTGCACCCGGGGCCGCAGATTTAACCCTCCACCCCCACTAGGCCCCGCCCCCAGCCCCAGCCTCGGGCGCGGGGCATCCACCGCGACCCCCAGTGCGCGCCGCGCCCGCGGGCCGGGCACTGGGCATGCTCAGTCCGCCCGCCCGCTCCCACGGCCGCCTCCGCGCCCTCCCGCGGCCGCCGCTGTCGCCGCCTCCCGCCGGCCGCCGGGTGCCTCCCGGCTGCTCCGCTCCGCGCGACCCAGATTCCGGCCGTCCCCGCCCCCGGCTCCGCACCCGCACCCGCAGCCAGTGCGGCACCGCGGCCGCTGTCCAGCCCCGCGCCGGGACGGAGTGCGCAGCCCGAGCCCGGGAGGCGGGGATGGGGACCCGCTGCTGAGCGCCGGGACCTGCTGAGCGCCCGCCGCCGCCGCCGCCGCCGCCGCAGCCAGGTGAGCGCGGAGCCGGGCCGAGGGGCCGGGGGCGAACGCCCTTGGGGAGGCGAGAGGTGGCGGCGGGGAGGCGAGAGGTGGCGGCGGGGAGGCGAGGCACCCACCGCGCGAGCTGCGCTGCGTCCGGGGCGCAGCGGGAACGCAGGGCTGTGGGCACGGGGGACGGGAAGGGAAGCGCACGGCCGCTCGGAGCCGGGGCCCCGTGTCTCTAGGGCAGCAGCGCCCAGCCTGCCCCTGAGATGAGCGCCCGCGGAGCTGCAGGTTGGCACGCGAGGATGTGCGCGCCCGGGTGCCCGGGGCGGGTCACCTAGCAACTGAACGCGGGGCCCTGGAGGAGGCATGCCTGGCCCAGGCCGACGCGGGGAGCGAGGGTGGAGGACGGCCTGCCGGGTCCTCGGGGGAGCCCCCTGCCCCGCAGCCCGCAGCCCTGGGCGCGAGGCGGTGCTGCGGGCGGCGAGCTGCGGGGCTGGGGTCGTCCGCGCTGCGGGGACCGCGGTTCCTCCTCCCACTGCTGGGAACTCCGCACTAATCCGAGCCCCTCTCTTTCCTGGAGGGTGTGTGGGGATTGAACAGGCTGATGGGGAGCGACTGCCCTGAGGGCTGTAAGAGGGGCAACAGTGGAGAGAGGTGGTGGGTGTGCTGTTGTGAGTGCCTTTTATTTTTCTCTCCCTAAATGTGGGTGCGGGCTGCGACGACTCTCAGTGTTTCTGTTCAACCCCAAGCGGCGAGTCCGGTAACACGCCTTATGAATATTTCAGGAAAGACCTCGCAGGCTCGCTTGCTTCAGATCAAGTTTAATGAATATGTTTGTCAGCCTCTCTGCTCCGCACAGACAGGTGGGAAGCCCCGCGCTTTGAGCTTTCCAAATGTCATCCCTGTCCCACGACAACCAGGCAAAGACGCTGCTACCCTCCTTCTCCCGCTCCCCCCAGCGAGCTTTGGGTTGGGAACAGAAACTGAGGCTGTCATTTGGACAGGCCGGTTTTGGGCAGGCATCCAGGCATTGTTCTGCATCTCTGCAGTGTGTGCGTGTGCGTGTGTGTGCGGGAGCTTGACTACCGTCCTCACCGGAGCTGCCAATATGGTGGAAAGCAGGTGTGCGTGTGTTGGGACAAACGTCTTAATTCATTCTCATCTTAGGACGCCTGGTAGTGAGGGCAGACTTCCTCACTGTCTCCCTAGAAGCAATCTCCGAGACTAGTCTAGTTGAAATTTAAGGAGGGCACACACTCTGGTCTCCCTCTGCATTGGGAGGTATCTATTTCTAATTCATTCTTTCGTGGAAATGAGAAAGGAATGCCTTTGCTGTCATCCTATCAAGATCACTGAGAGCATGCATTCCTATAGGGAACTTTCAGGACCGGAGCAAGCTGCAGGCCATGCTTTGTTCCACTTTGGGTTGTAACTTCTATTGCACCATCAGCATTCATCAGTAAACCGGCAGGCACAGCAGTTTTTTGTGTTTTTTTTTTTTTACTCCGAATGGTACTCCTTTGCAGGAAAAACCTGCTTTTTCCTCCATTGATGAGGCAGGGATGTCTCTGAACAACCTGTGAGGCATTCCTCTACGACCAAGATTTCAAGCCTCCAGAATGGGCAAGATTCTAAACGAGGCAACTGTCCCTCTTGCCCTCCCAGGCACAGTAGCGCTGAGGCGCTCAGATTCACAGATGCTTCATATTCAGGAAGGCTTTGCCAACAAAGACCGATGGCGGTGACATCACAGGCTCCACCTTTGCCTGCCAGGCTGCCTCCCCCCAACCCAACCTGTTAGCGAGGCCTGGATGCCTCCCTGTGCCCTTTTAATGAAGAACGGAAATTCCAGAAGGAAAGACTTGTTTATTTTCCTTATTGTGTTTTGCTGGTTTAATTAAAAAAATATGAACATGTCAAAAGCGGTTTATTATTAGTACATGTAACCAGGATTTAACTGAGGCATGGGAATAGCTCTACAAATAGCTTTCCAAGCGATGTTGAGTAACATTACAGTATTCTTTTTGCTAAAATTATCGATAGGTGGCATTGAAGGGAATTCTATGAAGTAGCAACATAAGTGAAATTTTTACATAATAAACAGCTTTTCCTAAAAGAGGTGACTGGGATACTCAGGGAGACACTCAGCTGTATTCACAGACGTAACATCTGGCCAGTTGGGCAGTTTGGATGTACACTACCAGGAGCTCTAAAGCAGTATATCTTGAGCCCTCTGAGAATTTTTTAGAGTCACTGGCAGAGTTGTGAAATTTAGCAAATATAAGTACAGGTTGCCACTTACATTTTATTTCTGATAGGCAATAAGTGATTGTGTTTAGTAGAAGTGTGTCCCATGCTCAATTATTCGGGGCTTGCTTATACTAAAAATAATTATTTTGTTGTCTATCTAAAATTCAATTTTGAATGGGTAGCCTGTATTTTACCTGGCAACTTTAGTCACCGGAAATGTCTTATTCCTCTTTTATGGGGTCCCTTAGGGGTTAAAACATAAAGTGGAGCAGAAATCATATGCTGGTCGGTAATCTGGGACAAACTCCATTCTGGCTCAAGCTATTGAAAATAGCTCAGGCTTAAATGTAAGTAGTTTCAATGTAGCATATTTCTTGAATATCTCTGCTTGCTAGGCTTAGCGGGAGGTGCCAAAGATACAAAGATGAGTAGGAGAGGGAGAGAGTTTGCATTATAAGAAGTGCCAAGTATCTGTGGGGTCCTCAGAAGCTTGGGAGGGACACTGAATTCTGCTGGGCAGCTTGTGACAGGTCTGGCCTTGAAGAAGAAAGCGAGGTCTTATCCTGGGAGGAAAAAAGGGGGAAAACCAGGGATTTATAATTCATGAAGTGGAACTGGAAGTTAAAGGATTTTACTAGATGGCCTCAGTCAGAGGACAGAGAATGAGAGAAGCGAGAAAAGGATTCTTAAAAAGGGTTTTAAATAGTTGCTGGTGGGAATGGAAGAGAGAGCTGGAAAGGGACAAGTGCAAGGATTGGTAAATGGTAATTGAGTGAATCCATCTCATTGCGTTTTAAAAAGCAGCTGTTCTGCCCTTGGACTAATACCCAAAGTTTTCCTTTACCATTCTGTTGCCATCCTGGTTCCTTTAGGTAAAAGGTCAAACAATACTGGAATATATATTTGAAAGTCTTACTATCCTAATATATAAAAACCCAGGATCCGTAATGACCAAGGCTTGACCAAATACCAGAAGTCAGTTCTGCAGTCAGTGCTGGGTTGCCGTGGTGACCCAGCACTGTCTGCCGTGGGGACTAGGGATCAGGCCTGGAGGGAAATCTGGAGAGAGAGATCGGGTCTGATCTGCAGCCTCCATGGCAGCAGTTGATCATCCCTTGCCTCTCTCTTGCTCTTCAGGCCTCAGTGGGGACTGCTGATCAGCCCTGCCTCTCTGATCAGGCCCAGAGATAGGCCCAGAGACTCTGACTGACATAGAAACTGACCAATCAGAACCAAATCTGGGTTAACTGCAAAGAGCCAATGGCTGCCTAGGAAGCGGAGCTTCTAATGCTGACTAGCATAGAAACCAACCAGTCAGAATTTAATCTGGGTGAACTGCAAAGGCAGAACCTAAGGTAGGGAATGAGGAGGGGTTTTAAGGGCAACAGCTATTTGATGTAAGGTGTAAGAAAGCAGTTCAATTTTTTTAATGACTGGTTTGGCAGTGTAGTACATAGAGCTGGCTATCAGTTCAGATATAGAGATTATGTATTTTTGTCTGCCAAGAGCATCTCCTTCTGCTGAAAAAGGGGTCCCCTCCATTTAAATAATCCTATCCTATATAATCTATCTATACTAATAAAAGAGTAATATGCTAATTAGACCAGGTCAACTGGCCATCTTTCGGATATCTGACTTCCTTCCAGACAAAGCCATGGTGGTGGGGGCTGAGGCAGAAGCAGAGGCAGTTAGGGGTGATCAGGCCAGCAGGGGAGGGAAGTTGGGGGCGATAAGGCAGGCAGAGAAGTTAGGGACAATCAGGCAGGCAGAGGCAGTTAGGGGTGATCAGGCCAGCAGGGGAAGGCAGTTGGGGGTGAGATCAGGCCAGCAGGAGAGGGCAGTTGGGGGTGAGATCAGGCCAGCAGGAGAGGGCAGTTGGGGGCGATAAGGCAGGCAGGAAGAGGCAGTTAGGGGCAATCAGGCAGACAGGCAGAAGCATTTAGGGGCAGGCATGCAGGCAGGCAGGCAGGTGAGCAGTTAGGAGCCAGCAGTCCCAGATTGCAAGAGGGATATCTGACTGCCAGTTTAGGCTCAATCCCCCAAGGGGTCCCCAATTGGAGAGGGTGCAGGCTGGGCTGAGGGAAATTGCCCTCCCCCATGCATGGATTTTGTGTACTGGGTTACTAGTTTTTATATAAAAGTAGATGGTTAGTGTAATGTTTGAGGTGCTGATCAACATACAGTTGCTTCTGGCACAAATTTCTGAAATAAGAAGAGCAGAAGTTTTGGTTTTAGCAAACCTATTTCTTCAAGTAGAAAAAGATGTTAAATTGCAATCACCTTCGATGGTCCAGCTATCCTTAAGGAAGCAGATTCTGAAGATGGAAATAATGAGACTTTACAGAAATAGCACTGTGTGAAAATGACCATATGCTTGTAGTACCACAGAGTACTTACTCAGAATGCTCCAAATGCAATTAATTCCAAAAAAAAAAAAAAAAAATTGCACACTACTTACATTTGTATCTTTGAAGACCCAGCAGATCCTTTCACTGCTGGTCAGCATAGGAAGTTCACAGGAGAGTTGAAGATCAAACCAGTGCAGTCCTTATAGAGAACAGTCCTGGTTTCTTGAAGATTCCAGTATGCCAATCTCAAGCAAACGAAAACAGAATGCCATTCTAGATTGTGCTTCTGTCCACAAACCTTGTTATCTTGGGATCATCTTCAGGAGAAACTCATACAGTTGGGTGTTTATATGTACGGTTAAATTTCTGCTTCATGTTTTACAATAAATGCTTAAAGCCATGAAAATTACTCTGCTAAAATGTATAATGAAGTAGTTAATTAGGGTTTCTCTCATCAAATTATTATCCTTCAAAAGAGAGAAGGAAACAGTTCTATTTCAGGTAGTTACACTGTCTTTATAGTGTCTGCCAAACATGTCCTGCCTTGTAATTCTGGTAGTATATATAATTTTGGTAGTATATGAGAGAAAAAAATGTATTAACATGTTGAAGTTACTAAAAATTCAAGGCAATTACACTGTAGGTTTTAGTTTTAGTGAGATTTCACCTGGATATGGCTTATTAAAGAAAGGCTTACTGCAGTGATCTTTAACAACAGCTTACAGACTATCGCCCAGAGAGAGCTTTAACTAAAATTGAGTGCTTAATTCACATTCTAAGTCCTCAGTAAATACCCCGAATTTAAAGAATCCAAACACAGTATGTTTTCCCATTCCAGGAGCTTTTAACCCTTTAGCTCACATATGCTAACCATGAGCAAGTTTTATTAAACCTCAGTCTCTGTGTTATAAAAATGGAAGATAGGCACATTTGAGAAAAGAATATTGTGCCAAATCCAATCCTCTTTGTCTATAAAATTAATTGGTATTCCTACTGTTCTAAGGGATAAATAACTTCATTCTCAATGTAATTAGGCAATTTGTATATTGTCTGTGTGTGCTCTCCATGATGTTTCAGATGCCATAGAAACAATTTACAAGTTACTATATTGCTTCCCCCCCCCCCCTTTTTAGTACAAAGCCAGATGATTGTTGTAAATGCTTAAGGAGAGCTCAGTAACTCTTTTAAATATCAGTCTCAAGCAAGCTAATGCCTGCATATTCAAAGGTTTTTACATAGCTTTTAAATATAGTTTCCATTGTAATTATTGGGATTAGGTCTTGGTTAATTAGAATGTTGATATAAGAGCTTATTTCAGCTGCTGTAACTCTCCTTCCTCTTTCCCTTATACAAGTACATGGTTAAAAGCTGCCGTGTGCTTTGAAGCCATCATTCATGGTGAAACCAATAATTTATTCTCCCACAGCTGTTTTTTGGTTTAGCAAATATCATCAATGACATCATAAACTCTGTTCCCTAATTTTTATATCTCCAAATTGGCATGATGAATATTTTAAGTGTGAAACAATCTCTGGAATGTATTCACCATGCAAGTACATTTCTTCCTTTCCCCTTTAGAGGTGGAATAAGAACATTCTACCCTGCAGAATTTGGAACTCAGATTTTATGAAGATTGTATAATCCAATAGATCATTTAGATTTTAATTTCAGATTTTCTTTGGTCTTAGGATCCATTTAAGTTATAAAGAAACTTAAGGCAAATGTTTTCAATCAAAAAGTTTAATCATACATTTTACTTAAGTGGATTTAAATAAAATGTATGATTAAAGGGATATCAAGTTTAATCAAAGCTGTTTTAATTAAATATATATTATGTACATCATTAGTTATAATTTTAAAAGACTATATTAAAATACCTAGCATAGAATTTTTATTTTCATATTATGTCTCATGTATATTGTGTTTGTAGCCCAATATGTGAAACCAGTATATGAAAGTCAAGATTTACAAAATAGAAGAATTGGGTTATGGTATTTACTAAAGAGTTCTGTATTGTAACAAAAGTTTCTCCATTAAAGTATAATAACCTAGGGTATTTAAAATAGAGTCAGACTCATCAAATTTTTACATCTATACAATCCTGGGGACACATCTATCAAGTTGACTCCTGTGTAAGTTGAAAAACGGAGGTCTGGGACATGCTGTAATATCTGGACTGATCAGCTGTACCCACAGAATGTTCAAAGGTGTGGGAGCCAACATAGAAGGTGGTTTCTGTTGCCCTGCTTCATAGCTCTTCCCTCCACCCTAACATTTCTACAATTTTATTAACAATACAGATGCACTTAGTTCATACATATATCAGGTTTATTGATAATGCAAAGCTCAAAGCAGTAGTGAATTTGGATGGCAATCAGGATTAAACTTGATATCCCTTAGCCCGAAGCAAGGGCCAAAACTAAGATTATATTTAAAAAAGAATAGATGTTGACTTTGTTTAGAATCTACAATCAGTTGCCCAAATGACAGGGAGTGGCAGCCTAGCTTAACAGTGTAAACTGTAAATAATAATTTTAGTTTGCTTGAGTACTAACCAACTGTACAGAAGAAATCAACACTAGCTTAGGTTGGATTCGTAGATGAATAGAGTCCATATCAAAAAGCTCAGAAACAGACCACATAACACACTGAATTGACAGTGGTGCATTTTGGGCCACCTATCAAGAATATAATAAGAAGGAATACTGTTATTGGGTAGGAATTTGGTGCCTATGATCTTAAAAATACCTCCTAGCCCTAGCCAGTGTACTCAGTGGTTAGAGCATTGTCCCACACACTGAAGGGTGGCACATTCGATTCCTGATCAAGGGCATGTACCTGGGTTGCAAGTTCAATTGCTGACCTCAGGAGGCGACCATCAATGTATCTCTCTCATCTTTCTCTCGCTCTTCCTCTCTCCCTTCTCCTCTTCCTTCCTCCCATTCTTTCTAAAAAATCAATGGGGAAAATGTCCTCTGGTGAGAACTTTAAGGAGAAAAGCCTCCTAAATCTGATTATACAATTTCAATTGAGTTCCTGGTATACATAAATCTGCTTATGTGCAATTCACCTTAGTAACATTTATGTAACAAATAATTATTTTACATCCTTTCTTTTATTTATAAATAAATTCCTTGATCAGAGTATTTATATTAAAGATTATATTATATTAAATATTAACATTTAATATTTAATTAAATAGTAATTAAATTATGAATATTAATATTTAATAATATTAATTAAAATAAATTAATAATATTAATTAAAATAAATGTATCTAGTCCTAGCCAGTTTGGCTCAGTGGATAGAGCAGCAGCCTGTGGACCAAACTGTCCTGGGTTCGATTCCGGTCGAGGACATGTACCTCAGTTGCAGGCTCCTCCCTGGTCTGGGCCCTGGTCAGGGCTTGTGCAGGAGGCAACCAATCGATGTGTTTCTCTCACATCGATATTTCTCTCTGTTCTTCCCTCTCTCTTTCACTCTCTAAAAATCAATGGAAAAATATCCTCGGGTGAGGATTTTTAAAAAATAATAATAATTAATAAAATAACTTCATCTATTCTGTGACCACCCTTAGGTTGAATTAAATAGCCAGGTATTCCTTTTTTAAAAAGTTTACCTTTATTGCTGAAAGTATTACAGATGTCCCCTTTTTCCCCCATTGACTCTCTCTAACCCACTCCCATCCCTTCACTAACTATTATAGTCTCTGTCCATGGGTTATGCTTATCTATAATAATAAAAGCATTATATATTAATTAGACCAGACGTCCTTCTGGATGACCTTTTGGACAAAGCTGGGGCTACAATGGAGGCCCAGGTCCCGGGTACCAGAGGGAAGCCTGTGCCGGCAGCAGCCAGGGGAAGGAAGGCCTACTCTTCCATGAATTTTGTGCATTGAGCCTCTAGTTAGCATATAAATTCTTTGGTTAATCTCTTGCTATTTCCCCCCCCCCCCCACCTTCCCTCTGAAATATGTCAATCTATTCCATGCTTCATTGTCTCTGGGTCTATTTTGTTCATCAGTTTATCTTATTCTTTGGATCCCACATATAAGTGAGATCATATGATACTTGTCTTTCTCTGACTGGCTTATATTCTTTAACTATCTAAGATTATGCTTGAAATTCTTAATTCAAAACTATAAGTATTTTGAATAGCAATAAAATAGACATGTGTCCAGGTTCTAAAATAAAATTTCATAGTACACCTAATCAAATCAGACAAAGATGAAAGGCAGAAGCGTTCACTCTGTGCACCCTCTGTGTGCCCTATTACTCTGCCCTTGGGCTTTCAAATGTATTTGTTTATAGTACTAAGTGGACACCTGGCATTCCTTTTGAGCACTGCCATCTGAACCCCTTGCCCATGTTGGAGGGTCTCCCACATTATGAGGCAGAGCCCACTCCCCTCTATAAAATTGCCAGGTGCTTTCATGCCCAGACATCCTTGTATCATAGGCATGGGCCCATGCCCCAGACTCTGCCTCAGATATTCCAGTCAGCAACGCCCCTTTGACCAGTGCTGGGCCAGCTCCAGAGCCTGGACCTGGTGGCGGCAGGAGAGGTGTCGATACAGGACCAGCTCTGTGTCATTCCAAGAGTTACTTTGGGGCTCCTTAAGCTCTAAACCCAGTTTTCCAGGCCTCCTGGAGATTCTGTGAGTAACCTTTACAACAAAGTTTATTTCTGCTTACATCGGCAGGCATAGCTAGTTTCGGGGGTGGGGGCGGGGGTATGAGGGGTTGGTTTTGTGTTTTGTTTTCCAGTAATAAACTCTGACTGGTACATAGTGGAAATCCATGCTCCCATTGGCATGTTGGTCACTAGGAACCATTGAGAAGAAAACACTTAGAAAGGCACAAAAGGACATGTTGATCCAACTTCTGAGTGTTTCTGGAACAAGTCACTCTGCTTGGCACTGGACAGGACACGCACACAAAGCTGGTGTTTTCAAATTAGTACTTATGGGGACAAGGAGGAGGAGGTAGGAATACTACTGGCCAACAGGGGTAGGCAGATATCCTTATGGGGATTTCCTGATTGTAAAGATTGATTTAGTGTAGGGAGGAAGGGTTGGAATAAGAAAGGATACATTTGGAGAAAATGCTGACTTTCACCCATTTCAAGAGACAAGTTTTTTCATTTTAACATTTATGATATTAGAACACACTGTTAGAGTGTGTCATGTTTTAATTAACACCTTTTTCTCCTCAACCTGTCTAACATCTTTCACCAAATCTAAGATTTCACTGATATACACCATTACATTTTTTTTTACCAGTTAGAAAAAATCTTGGCAAGTAATTATTAAAAAATGACAGTGCCTAATATTATACTGGAGTAGAGACTTTAAAAAGATCCTAAGAGAACTAAGGCAATCACGGAAATAGTGTGGATTAAATGCTAAATACTTGTTCGTTGTTGTTGTTAACAATAAAGCTGTTGAACGGCAATAGATTTACCTCTAACTCCTGTTATGAACAAATTCAAATGCTGATCATCATGGCCTTGCTTGTCCATAAAAATGCCTATTAAGCTTACTGTGATTATCAAACTTGTGGATGGCACAAGTTTTTGGTAACTTTTTTATTTGAAAATTTTCAAATATATACAAAAGTAAATAGAATGAGTATAATGGATAGGCTATCTGATTAGAAATCAAACAGCACTGGTCATGAGTTGATAATTATTGAATATTGGGATCCATTATACAAGTGTTTCTTGTATAACCTAATTATATGACCTTTTGAGCAAACTATTCCACTTGACACATACTATTAAAAATAATATTTATTCCCAGTTGTAAAAAAAAAAAAAAAAGAGAGTTTCATACAACCAGTAATCAAAATGTTGTAACATATCTGTGAAGAGTCCATAAATCTGTGACATGCCATGAACCAGTATGGTTCAGTGTGACATGGCTGAAATGTGTTATCATTTGAGACGGCTCAGATCATCTACACTGGCTTCAGAATGGCATTAGGATTCCATGTAATAGATCTTCAAGATCCCCCACTCATTGAGAGCAAAGACTATGTCTTACTTATTGTGTGTCTCCAGTGCCTAGAAACATAATAAGTGCACAATGCATGTTTATTGACTAGCTGAGGTCTTTTCCTACCAACTGGATGTCTAACCATGGACAAGTCATTTGTTAGAAACGATTGAGCTAGAGTGACCCAAGAGAGAAATTCACTTAGGAGAGGTGTGGAGAAAGAAAAGGATTGACAGTGGAATGCTGCAGCACAACTACACTTAAAAGGCAGGCAGAGGAAGAGTGGGAGAGAGATGAAAAACCAGAACATGAGATCATGGAAGCAAAAAATGGGCCTTTCCAGAAGCAGTATCACATGAAATCACATCAAAAAAGGACAGGAAAATGCAGCTTGGACTAGACCCTGTCTGCCATCAACCAAGCATTTTCATACACACTGTTGTATAGATAAGGAGTACTTACCAAGCCTGAGCTGTTTTTGGTTAGAGCTGTCTTTGAAGTATAAGGAAGTTGTCTTGAACCCTGTGATGTGTGAGAATGTGCGTGTGTGTGAATTGTGTATGTTGTGTGTATAATGGAGACATTGTGACAAGGGAAGGGAACCAGAGTCCAGAGACTATCCAGTAAGCAGTTGGGAGGATCTGCTAAGAAGGACATGAATTAATCAAATGAAATCAACCTTTAACATATCATGGAATTACTTTATTAACTTGGCTTAACTTGAATGTTGAGTAGGAAAAGAAATCTCTTTGTCACCAACCACTGGATTCTTCTACAGAAACAGCATAGCCTAGAATTTGGAAACAAATAGGCTTAATTCTTACTATATTTCACTGATTCTAAGTTCCTTTTTTTTACATTGCTGAAACAGGATGCATCTTAGCTTAATTAGCAACATTTTACTCTACTTTAAGGGCACATGACTTACATGGTACATTTTAGCATTGATGGCACTGATGAAATACCATTGGAAAGAATAAAATAATATTCACTCAGGTTAAAAATATTTTTGTTTGTTTAGCATGAGTTGTTGCAGAAGCCTGACCTAAAAGGTCTACTGTTCATAAATGAATGCTATATTCTCATCTGTAAGGTCAGGGGCAGCAGTTACCTTAGGATCAAGGTCCCCTGTCTGCATCCATCCCCCTAGAATTGCACCAATTTTCTTGGACATTCCTGGCAAATGTGTTTAGATAGATGACCTCACTGTTATGATTCCATGAAAGTGAAAATTTTGCAGAAAGTTTCAGTTTAGATTGGTAAAACCATGTCCATTTAATGCTTATGCAAATGCAAGTTTACCATTCTTTTAAACTAAATGTCATCATTGAGAAAGTACAAAATCTAGATTGAGGATTTTTGTGGAAAATGTATTAATATTTAGATTTTGAAATTTCCTTAATCTTTTATAAAGATAAATTTCAACAGTCTTATTCTCCCATTTGCTCCCTCCATGAAAACCATACGCATATGCAGGCAAATACAGTGGAAGGCAGAAAACCATGGTACTTCTAAAGGACATCATAAATAGATTTGCAGGCAGCCCTGAATTCTGGGGCAGGCATGGACCTCCATTGCTATTAATAAAAATAAATAAATAAACACCGGATGAATGTTTTATTCTTGAAGAAGGGGGGTGAGAAACCTCCTTAGTTTTTATAGTGACTATCAACAAAGCATTGTTCAAACTAATCCCAGAGAAAAAAGAAGGGAAAGTTCTAGAATGTGGCCTAAGGGAGATTGTTATACATGGTCATTATACCTCTGCTATGACATGCTGGATAGCATGTGTGAAATGTAAATTCATAATTTGAAAGATTTTTCATTTCTCTGGAGTGGTACATTTACATATTGTTTGTTCTCTCCCCTCATGTGCATACCTGTATGACAGCAATTTTTAACCTGTTTCATCTTATGGGATGCCTAAACTATTACTAAAAATTCTGCATCACACCAAAAAAAAAAAAATAGGTGTAATTTTTATTCATTCATACTGGGAGGCTATTGTGTTGGCTGTTGTTATTTTTTTATTTGACAATCTAAGATGAAAAAGGTCAATGCCCCTGACTAAATAATCAGGTATTGCATATTTTAAAAATTCTTGCAGCACACTGGTTGAAAATCACTGCTTTGTAAAGTCAAACTACATTTTATACATGCTTCAAATGTTCATAAAAAGTCTTAGATTGATCTCTCCCCCTTACTCTCACCCTCCCTTACCTTCCCTCTGAGGCTTGACAGTCTGATCAATGCTTCTCTGTCTCTGGATCTGTTTTTGTTCATCAGTTTATGTTGTTCATTATATTCCACAAATGAGTGAGATCACATGATATTTATCTTTCTCTTCCTGGCTTATTTTGCTTAGCATAATGTTCTCCAGTTCCATTTATCCAAATGGTAAGAATTTCTTCTTTTTTACCGCAGTGTACTATTCCATTGTGTAGATATACCACAGGTTTTTAATCCACTCATCTGCTGATGGGCTCTTAGGCCATTTCCAAATCTTAGCTATGGTAAATTGTGTCGCTATGAACACAGGTGTGCATATATCCTGATTGGTGTTTCTAGTTTCTTAGGATGGGGTAAGGGAGAGAGATCAACCAAAGGACTTGTATGCATGCATATAAGACTAACCAATGGACACAGACAACAGGGGGGTGAAGACATGAGTGGGGGGGTGGGCAATGGGGCTGTAAGGACACATATATAGTAACTTAATCAATAAAGAAAAAAATAATGTTGAAAAAAGGAAAAAAATAAAAGGTATTTGCAGAGAGAAAAATAAAAATAAAAGTCTTAGAAATTTTTCATTCCTTTTCTTCTCTCCCCTCCCATTCATCCCTGTCATGTCTTGTGGTGAGTTTGATTGTATTATGTCCTTTGAAGACTGAGTCCCTAATCTGTTTAGGTTTTCCTTATACTGACACTGTGTTCCCTAGGGCCTGACAAAACATGAAGCATGTGCATAGTTAACCATTATCTGAATTCGCTCATTCAGATTTACTGATACGCTTAATTTGAATCTGCTACTTGGCCCAGCCGATTTGAGAAAGCTGACCTCCTTGTGTTATTTTGTGAGCCAACACAGCCAGGGCTCAGTCCCTGGCAGGTGATTACTAGCCACTCCTTATCCACAAGCCACCTGTGCCCTGGCCTGGTGTTCCCACAGAGACGTGCAGCCTGATGAGAGGTCAGGCTTATTTTAGAGAACTTTCTCTAATTTCTTGAAAACCATCCACAGGCATGCATACATGCAGAGCATAATAAAGAGCTGTAAACTGAATTAATCTCATCTTAAATCACCTTGGCTTCAGTTATTTGTGAGTTTTGGTGTCTATCAGCATAGTTGCCTTTCTCCTCCATTTTACCTTCTCCACCTAAAGTAGCCACAGCTGAAAAAAAGAGACTCGTGTATCTGTTTCTCCAGCAGTCCCAGATCTCTACCTGCCTGACTGAGGAATGTCATCATCACGATTTCATTAGACGCTAGCAGGGCATAAGGGCATACCGTGAGACCATTGAAAAGGCAAACTGAAATTTCCACGTAGGTTGAGATAATTAATTTGGAGCTTATTGTTATCAAGAAATTTTCTCAATTGTCTTTAGAAACTACTTAAAGTGACATAGTATAATAAAGACACAGAATAAATGGAATTGAACCAATTTCTTCTGGTACCCAAAGCAGCTTTGGATCAATCTGATTTTTAGGAGAAAACTATAAAAATTACTATTTATGGATCTTATGGTTCCACATATCATTCTTTTCTTTATTCTTTCACCTGAGGAAATGAAATTGATGGCAAATAATTTTGATATTGCTGATCATGAATTCATCACCTGCAGAGTATAGCTGTGTGTGTGCTCCCCTCCCAGAACGGCTAAGTGAAACCTTTTATTTTTTCGTTACTGCTAAAAAAAAAAATGTTCCTCAAACTTTTACTTCTTAACCTAGATTCAGAGGAAGGAGAGTGGGAAGTGTTTTCATCTTTTGGTGATCATTAATTACACTAAGTTGTATTTTGAGGTTGACCCATTTGATTGCTCCCCCCCCCCCCTTGTGATGTTATAGCATGAAAAGAAAACAATGACAACAAGAAGCAATTAGGATCTCTACTCATAACTAGCAGACTATACGATCCACCTTTCTTCCAGTGTGGCTGACATATGAGGGCCATTAGTTCATGTGAATGCACCAAGAACAGGATTGGTCCAAAATACAAATACTGTCAGGCAAGTGGAAGAGACAACTGATATCCAGACCTATTTTCCCAAGATGAATGCTATTCGTATCTTAGGCAAGAAAAAGCCACAAGGAGAATTTCCTGGTGTTAATTGTCCCATTAGAATGAGAGTAATTCATTTTAGGATTGATTACTACAACTTTCACTTTTTACTCCTATACTTGTGTTTGCTAAGATGTGACTGTAATTTTGTTGCTAAAATAAATGATCTCTCTCTTGAAAAGGGTAAAAAAAGAAGCATTCAGGGAAATCTAAGAGAAAGTAGAATTTATTTTGTTTTCAATTAATTCAAGAAAACTCATTCAAGCTAGTATATGTCTTCTAGGTAAATTTGAAATATTCTACCAACCATTAGATATACACTGAGTGGCCAGATTATTATGATCTCTGAATGCATAAGAATCTGGCCACTCAGTGTATATCCTATATAATAAAAGGCTAATATGCAAATTGTCCCCTCTACCAGGAGTTTGACCAGCAGGCAGGCTGGCCAACCACCCATGTCCCCTCCCCCTGGCCAGGCTGGCCGGACCCCACCCATGCACAAGTTTATGCACCAGGCCTCTAATATATATAATAATCTGGCCACTCATTGTATTTTATGTTTCCTTAAAAAAGTAAGCAAATATTTTTATCTACAAAAAAAAGGTGTAATGTATTATGAAAGTTAAAATATGGAGGTAAAGTGGAAAAAAAAAATACACATGAGGGAAACTGCTGATTCGAAGGCCCTGTCACACTAATGCCCTGGAGTAATGTGGGGAGGATGACATCACCACACAAATAGCAGAGTGGACCAGGAGCTTGAGTATCATTAGATTTTCTAAACCCAAGGGAGCACCTGATTTACGTGTAATATTTTAATATTAATTATTTCAGAATTTTAGAGGCAAGGGTTCTTATCTCCTTTGAAATATGACCTCAATAAGAATATTTAAAACCCACATTTTGGGGCTCTGTTATATCCATTCTTCCCATAACTTTTTCCTGTTTAGAAAATTTCAGATTTCTAGTACATTTGCTGGGGAAAGAAAAGAGGTTAATTTTTAGTGACATAGTAACCCTTATTAGATAAGAGCCCTCCAGTTACTCCCGGAACACGCCTAAATTTTGAGGGTCAGGTGTACATCCAGGCCTCAATTATTCCCAACTCTGTAACTTAGTTTGAATTGAATGTACCATTTATTCTCTTCAAGCTTAAGTCAGCTTGGAATTTTACCCCTGTGACTTCCAGAGGCAGCACAGGAGAGAAATAACAGCACTGCCTGGGAAGCCAGGCTTTGAGGGATTGGGTCCCAGCTCTGCCAGGTACTAGCTGTGTGACCTTGGAAGCTTGCTCAGTTTTCTCAGCTACAAAATGGAGGCAATTTTTATTCCCTTCAGGGGATGCCTGTTAAGTGAGTTTTAAATAAAGGCCATACATGGAATATTGCCTGGCACAAAATAACCACTATGTAAATATTAGCTATTATTCGTAAGACCTTAAGCTGAGACTACATTTTTTGAATTATTTTATTTAAAAAATTATCTGTAAGACATTTTTATATAAAATATTTTTATTGATTTCAGAGAGGAAGGGGGAGGGAGAGAGAGATAGAAACATCAATGATGAGAGAATCATTGATCAGCTGCCTCCTGCATGCCCCCCACTGGGGATCCAGCCTGCAACCAAGGCATGTGCCTCTGACCAAAATCGAACCTGAGACCCTTCAGTCCACAGGCCAACACTCTCTCCATTGAGCTAAATCTGCTAGGGCTAGAAGACATTTTTTTAGAAAAAAAAAAAAAGGGGGGGGGGGGGAGACAGGGGATAATCCCAGATTAGGGACATTTTAAGAGTAGACTAGAATTTACTTCATGGGTTGTCTTTTATTTATCATATTAACACGATGAGTACACAAGCATTTTGCCTATTATAATTTAGCATTTGAAGGGGGCTACATAGAAAATAGCTTTTCTCATCTTGTGTAGGGATTAAGATTTTACAGAAAGGAGTTCTATCCCTCTAGTTAAGTTTCTAATTCATTCCAGGGGATGCTCAATAGATAGGTCAGCTTCTAAGACTTGGGGTCATCCTGCGGTACTTGACAAAAGAGCTATCAGGGCCTCGTGCTCAGAGGAGACAGTGCAGTTCACTGGCTCCAGGCAGAAAGGGTTTTCAGAAGTAGCAGCCCACTCCCCTGCTCCCCCTGTCCTCACAGCTGGAAGAAAAAGTACAAGGGGCACACAGCACGGACGGGCCCATTGATCTCGGGAGGTGTTTGATTCATCAAGCACATCCATTTGATCCCTGCCTTGGGAACAGGTCAGGGCAGTGTCCCATACACAGGGAGATAAAGTAGTGCACATGGGCTGAACGATCATATTCTTTATTTTGCTTGAAAAGGAGAGCCACGTGGTTGTTTTTTCTCCCAGTAGGGCGATTTTTAGTTGGTTTTATCAGTGTTGTTAAAAAAAAAAAAAAAAAAAAAAAGGTGCATTTCTCTTAAAACTATGGAGAGTTCATTTCAGCACATCTGACCTGAGCCCTCAATTTGCCAGGCCTTGTATCAGGCCCCTGGTTTCCCTGGTGCCCGGAGCAGCATGTGTGCAGAGGGGAAGCACGGCACAGATCACTGTAGAACAGCAGCAGAGATTTAAAACAGAGCAGGCCATTCTGATGTCCGCACGGTTCCAGGCCCCTCTAGAGAAGCAGGTGCAGGCAAGGGACAGCACACGGTGTTCATGTTCTCCCTGCCTGCTGTGAAGCGGGGGGCACCGAAATTACTGTCTGACCCAAAGTAAAAAGCTAAACTTTATGTAAAAATACTTCAATAAATCTGAATTTAACCCAAAATAAGTATCTACATTTTTCAATTAGCGAGACATATAAGCAAGGCGCCTTTGGTCCAATTAGCCTTGACAGGCTGTGGGTGAAAACTTTTTTTTTAGGTAAACTGGTTTTCTATTTAATTAAAATGAAACCATTTAAAGATTCCTTTAAATATTGGTAAAATCTTTCAGAAATTCATTCCATTCTTTATTGCCTTCTAGTATGACAATTCTAATTTAATATTATCCCAACGACAAAGATCTAGTATTATGTACAACAAATGTTGTATATGCTACTTCTTTAGTATTTCCTTCTGGGCTATGGTTTGAATTACCATCTCTATGCCAATGAAGCCTAAATCTTTGTCTCCAATGGGAATTTTTCTCCTGACCTTCAGATCCAGGTATATCCATACTATCACTTGACCCAGCAAGCTCAAAATTCCCCTCATAGACCTCCAAACACACCCAGACCTCAAAATCTCCTCCAGAATTCTGTGTCTTAATAAAATAATCTACTGTCTCCCCATCTATGCTAGCGATAAACATGGGCATAATGTTTGATTCCTCCTTTTCCTTCACCAATCTATTCCCTAATCAATTATCAAAAGTTCTATTTGTTTTACTTTCTGAATATCTCTCAAACCCATCACAGTTCTGTCTCTGTCAATTACCTTCTCCTGCCATTATTGTTTTTGCCTGGACTATTATATTAACCTTCTAAAGGATGTCCCCTCCAACGATTTTACCATAATCCAATTTGTTCTCCAAACTTCAAGCAGAGAACGTTTTTAAAACTAGAAATTGGATCATCTCACATCTCAGTTGGAAGACTTTTTATAATAGTTGCTTATTATTCAGACTTCTTAAATATTGCTTATAAAGTCTTAGATGATCTGACCATCTCTTGGTTTTCCATATCTTACCATCCCTGTTTTTACCTCTTACCAAGCACCAGGTCACATGTTGAACATTTTTCCCTCTGCACAATGTGTATTCTCTTGCTCCTAGGACTTTGTAGTACTAGGGAACCCCCTGACCCCTACATCATAAGGTAAGCATCACTACCGCAGCACCCATTTCCACTTGTAAAACTGTGTTTAAATACCTATTTGTTTCTCTGTATCAGCAGCTCTACAATCCTCCCTCAAGACTTCAGGGTCTGGAGAATGAAACCCATGCCTCCTATGTTTATCCTGTATTCCTAGTGGCTAACTTTGTACCTAGAGCCTACTAGGCATCAATATATTGGAATACATTTTTAATTTTAGAATAGATTTTCAGAAAAGTTGCAAAGATAATACAGCATGTTCCTTTGTTGGCATCCGGTTTCTTATGTTAATATGAACATTTGTCACAACTAATGGGCCAATATTGATGCCGAATTAACTAAAATCCATGCTTATTCAGATTTCCTTAGTTTTTACATAAAAACTCTTTCTGTTCCAGGATCCCATCCAGGATATCACATTATAATTAATTATCATATCTCCTTAGCCACCTCTTGGCTGTGATAGTTTCTGAGACTTTTCCTGTTTTTGATGATCTGGAAATGTTAAGGAGCACTGGTTAGGTATTTTGTGCAATGTCCATCAATAGGAGTTGGACTGATTTTTAAAAATATATTTCTTTATTGATTTCAGAGAGGAAGGAAGAAGGAGAGAGAGATAGAAACCTCAGTGATGAGAGAGAACCATTAATCGGCTGCCTCCTGCACACCCCCTACTGGGGATCAAACCCAGGCATGTGCCCTTGACCAGAATCAAACCTGGGACCCTTCAGTCCGCAGGCTGGTGCTCTATCCACTGAGTCAAGCCAGCTAGGGCTGTTCTGATGTTTTTATCATGATGAGACAGGGGTAAAGGTTTGGAGGAGGAAGATCATGGAGGTAAAGTGCCATTTTCATCCCAGCATATCAAGAATGTACTCTGTCAGCATGACTTCCCACTCTGATGTTAACCTTGATCACCTGAGATAGTATTTGTCAGGTTTCTCTACAGTCAAGTTACTCATTCCCCTCTTTCACATTATACTCAGGAAGTCCCTATGCCCAGACAACATTGAAGGGATTAAGAATTCTACTCCAGTTCCTTGAGGCAGAGTATCTACATAAATTATTTGGAAGTCTTCTGTACAGGAGGTTGATCTATAGTATTCTCCATTTCCTTATTTATTCAGTCATTAATTTATATCAGTATGGAATCACAGATACTTACTTTATGGTATAATCTAATGCTACATTTATTACGTTACGCACATTGTCCCCGTGTTGGCCATCAGGGGCCCTTGCAGTGGCTCCTCTGTTTATTGGGCATCGCCTTCACTGTCTGCCCTTTGAGCACAGTCTTCATTTCTGGCACAACAAGACATGTCAGGCTCACCTTGTGTATTTCCTGCCCTATCCCCAGACTCAGCCACTCCTCCAAGAAGCCTTGGTTCCATATCTTTGAGAATATTTTACAAACCATACTCTGGGCTTTGGGTAGACACTAATGCTTTTTAGTTAAAATTTGGATTCGTTTTTAAAAGCCACAAAAGTACAAAGAATAATATATATTCCCACCACATTAAAAAGGACACAAGTTGTGTTCCCCCCCCCCCTTTATTTTGCTTGGGATATGTTTTAAGAAATAAAATGCTTATCAAGTTGAAGGTCAGTTTTTCTTCCTTGATCCTAAACCTCTCCTTGTCCCGCCAAAAGCAACCACAATCTTAAATTGATGTGTACACTTTCCCCCCAAGCATGCATGAAGTATTTACAGGGGGAAAATGTGTTAAAGAAAAGACTGGCTTTGGGGTTGAGTTGTCCACATTTCTGAGCTGTTCTAGTAGGTAGTTGTGTCTCTTCCCTCAGCCACTTGTCCATCCACTCAGTTCCTTGTGTTGCCATTGCAGCTGGTGTTCCATTCATCACTCCTCCTCCTCGGCAACGTCTCTCCACTATTGTCTCCAGCCTCTCCCTTCTCTAGGTTGATTCATCCCACTTTGTAGGCAGCTTCTGCTGCCCTCCTTATAAGAAGGAAGAAGACCAGTAACCTGGTATTATAGACTTTGTTAAAGCAAAGTATAAGCTGGAAAGTGCTAGACAAATATAAAACCTCACTGTTCTAGTCAGAGTGCAAAAAAAAAAAAAAAAAAAAAATGGGGGAGGGGGAATATGGAGCATATTGTTCACTTGTTTGGAGTAATTGGCTCTTTAACACCTATATTTTAAAGGCATTACCAGCTGCTTCTAGTTATTTTTTAGTTGCATTTCTGAGAGGTTGGGGCTGCCAGATTTCAGACCATTGGCCATCTGGAAATCAGGATAATTTCATGGTTCTTCATAAAAAAAAAAAAAAAAATACTCTCCTTCCAAATGTAGAAATGCCCAAAATAGAGAAAAAAAGCTTACTCTATTTCAAAGATTGCTGATGAAACTAATAATTTCTCCAGCAAGTGACTTAAAATGAAAGGCTAATTGTTAATGATAAAATAAAAGGCTTTAGCTATAATCTCCATCCATAAAATTGAACAGCTTCATGGGCAGTTGGGTTGACAGTGCTCCGGGTGCCATAGAATATTGTCTGCTTACTAATGTAAGCAGAACTCTGGGGGTTAGGGTTTCCAGCACCCTTAATAGTAAATACATCTTTTTTCTTCCCACAGCTGGCACTTATTTTGACAAAGGCCAACTGGAAAGCAGTTACTTGAGGACAGTTTGGGTAACATCTGGATAAGCAGAACAGGCACCATGAAGCACTTCCTGAGGTAAGCATTTCTAGTTTCCCGAATTGAGCCCTCGAAAATGAGAAACTTCCTCTTTAATTAGGATAATATTTTTGTTCACCATTTGTGATAACAGTAACCATGTCTCACGTTGTGCTTCAGCTAAGAATAATTTGGTCACAAGATTCCTCTGCCAACTCTATGTGCACATTGATGCTAAAAGAGAACCTTTACACATGGTAGATTACAAGCAATGATAAGAGAGCATGAGTGAAACAGTGAGGGTCAGGGAGAACTTTGGAAACCTTGATGCTTGTGTCTGTATAGAGTGGTATGTATGCTGTTAGCCTTCAAGTTGAGGTCTGGGGATTGGTAGTCAAAGAATCAATATAATTTGTGCACACTCATTTTCCTGAAATAAGTAACTTTAAATATCCCTTCATTTAGATTTTGGTTGGCTGGCCAATTCCTACAGGTATTTTCAAATATTCATTTTTGGTAAACTATATATATCCCAAGCTTCTGCTCTTCCTGCCTCAGTGATGTCACCAAAATCTGTATTAATTGTTGATTCTCTGAAGACTCTGCTGTATAGAGCACTGTGTATGTTGGTAGGTTTGGGGGTGATCTTGTTTGTTTTGAAAGCCATTAGGCTTGATCTATAATTATTTTCAAGAGTATTAACTGTCATTTACAATACAGTAATAGGATTCTTGAAGAAATTTTACATCGTATTACATGACCAAAGTAATGTCAGTCTAGCTCTGAAAATTAGAAAATAAAGCACACTCTCCCTCGAGACAGTTGCTTACCTCTGTACACATGCTTGTCCCTTGCTCTGACTTCTTGTCTCTGAAAAGGCTTGCTTCCTTTAGGAAATTTAATTCTTTTGTGGCTGCTGTTTACGATTTTTCTTTCCCCACTGGTGTTGTTCGCACCATTGTTTCTGGAGCATGGAGGTCGATTTGTGTGGGAGTCACCACGTTCTGCTGCAGTGACTGATGTGCAGTGGATCTTACAACTGTGCAGACCTCCCTGGAGGTCACTATTTAACTGTTCAAAGGCATTAGCATTGATAGGCATACTGCTCTCCCGTTTATCTCGGCCGAGGAAAAGGACAGTATTTGAAAAATCACTAGGAGATTTGCCAGCAAAGTGTTTGATCTGATACATGTTTTGGGTTGCCATGGTAATAAACCCATCTGCTTCCACATTATGAGAAACTGGTACTTATGAATCCCTCCTGAATAGCTCTTAGTGGTGGAATCGTGTTAACAGAAAGCTGTAGTGTGAGAGGAAGCTCAGACATCAGGAGCTCCTTTTGTGAAAGAGGCGACAGAAGTGGTCAGGTTTGTGCCAAGATTGATGCCACTGGATTTCTTCTTCACGCTCTTGCTGGTTTTAGAAAAACTTGAGTCGCCTCAAAACCAGCCATTTTAGGAGAAATAGGAGCATTTGTGTGTATCAGGTTTTTTTTTTTTTTTTTTTTTGCTCAATTGAGTAGGTGTGACGCTGTGTTTGGTGCAGATGATAGCTTTTTAAAACTACGTTATATGTGATGATTTAGAACTGGTGTGGGTAAACTCTACCACTGCAATTTCACACAGACGAGCTCCGAAGATAATGGAACCAGCACATCCCTGTCAGTTGTGTGTTCTGATGCATTTTTTTTCCTCTTTTAAGTTGGCATATATATTTTATAAATATTACTTGACATGGATTATTTATGTGAAAGTGAGTCTAAGATAATAGGTTATGCACCAAGAAAGATACTTGAGGATTTCCATTGATCATAGGTTTTGATAATGAAAGCAAATTCAATCATTGCCCCTCCTTGGTTGATTTTTGCTTTTGGCTTTAGTTTTTGTTTTGAATGCTTTTATTAAGTTATAATGAATATGTATTTGTTATATGTTAATGTTTATGGAATTTGGAAGGCTAAGAGGACAGAGTAACAATCCTGTATTACAACTCTATCAGATCATTTAAACTGCCTTTTACTCCCTATAGTCTTTGCCCACAGATGTTGGACAATTTGGAAATCTTTTTATTTGAACCAAAAAGAAGATTATGTACACATTGCCGGAATAAATCAGGTGTGAACTCCTGAGCTCAACAAATATGTAGAATAAGGGGTTGATTTTCATTGAGGAAAAATTCAGCATTATTTAAAAGCCCCCCTGGGTGATTGATTTGTCAACTTCTGAGTTGCTGTAGAATGAAATGCTCCATGTACAGTCTCCGAAGAAATGAGGTTCACCAGAAAGAATCCAGGTTGAGGGAAAGAATGGATTTTAATCCACATTAAGATGCATGGGACCCACACTTTGCCCTCTCCAGCTCACTGTTACCATCAACTATATTAATGGTGTAACTACTCAGAGTATAAAGGAGTGAGGAAATATTTGATGTTTGTTTTTAAGAAATTACATGAGAAGTTAGAAATAAATGCTTTAGATTAGTACACTCAACTGAAGGATATGTTTTAAATTGAGATTAGATATGGGATATTATATAAGTATATCATTTTCACCAAATATGACTTTTTCCAAGGTCTACGTTAAAAGAAAACGAGGGATTAAATGGAGAAGAAAGTGTGTCTATGTTTTATCAGAGAAAGAGAGGTCACTTTCTGAGCCCCAAATAGAATTGAGGCTTAGGGTTTAGTTTATACACTGAGTGACCAGATTATTATGATCTTTGAATGCATAATAATTTGGCTACTCAGTATATGTATGTATATGTATATATATATATTAGAAGCATGGTGCATGAACTCGTGCATGGATGGGGTCCGTCTAGCCTGGCCAGAGGAAGGGGACTTGGGCTATTGGCTGGCCTACCTGCTGGTCAAACTCCTGGTTGAGGGGACTATTTGCATATTAGCCTTTTATTATATAGGACTGTGGTTCTCAACCTTTTTAATGCTGTGACCCTTTAATATAGTTCCTCATGTTGTGGTGACCCCCAACCATAAAATTTTCATTGCTACTTTATAACTGTAATTTTGCTGCTGTTATGAATCATAATGTAAATATCTGTGTTTTCCAATAGCCTTAGGTGACCCTACTAGTGGTTCTCAACCTGTGGATCACAACCCACAGGTTGAGAACCGCTCCTGTAGAGCATAAGCCCACCAGAAAAAGTAAGATAAAAATGTGGGCAAGCTGAAACCGGTTTGGCTCAGCGGTAGAGCTTCAGTCTGCGGACTGAAGGGTCCCAGGTTCGATTCCAGTCAAGGGCATGTACGTTGGTTGCGGGCATATCCCCGGTAGGGGGTGTGCAAGAGGCAGCTGGTCGATGTTTATCTCTCATTGATGTTCTAGCTCTCTATCTCTCTCCCATCCTGTCTGTTAAAAAAAAAAAAAGAAAAAAAAAAAGAATGTGATATGCTATAGGCATTTTGTGACGAATGCTCAGGGATGGCTTCACAGGGGTGAGATTGAGGGGAAAGGAGGACGAGGATGCTCCTATCCTATATAATAAAAGGGTAATATGCAAATTGACCCTAATGGCGGAACGACTGTTGCTATGATGCGAACTGACCATCAGGGGGCAGACGCTTAGCACAGGAGCTTCCCCCTGGTCATCAGTGTGTTCTCACAGAGGGAGCTCTGCTCAGACACAAGCCTGGCCAATGGCTGCGAATGCAGCAGAGTTGGCAGGAGCCTCTCCCACCTCCTTGGCAGTGCTAAGGATGTCCAAATGCAGCGTAGGCCTGATCCCCTTGGGAATGGGCCTAAGCTGGCAGGTGGACTTTCCCTGAGGGGTCCCAAGCAAGAGGGCACAAGCTGAGCTGAGGGACCCCCTGAGTGCACAGATTTTCATGCACTGGGCCTCTAGTTTTTATTTTATTTTTTTAAATTTTTAAAAAAAATATATTTTATTGATTTTTTACAGCGAAGAAGGGAGAGAGATAGAGAGTTAGAAACATCGATGAAAGAGAAACACCGACCAGCTGCCTCTTGCACACCCCCTACCGGGGATGTGCCCGCAACCAATGTACATGCCCTTGACCGGAATCGAACCTGGGACCTCTCAGTCTGCAGACCGACGCTCTACCACTGAGCCAAACCGGTTTCGGCGGGCCTCTAGTTTTTAAATAAGGATAGAGGGTAGGGGAGGTGGAGAAGATGCTGTGAACAAAGTCAAGAAAGTGTGACCAGCTGCTGCAAGCAGCAGGTGGTCCAGATGTGTTGGCGGTTGACCCTGTGTAGAGTGGGCAAAAGATAAGCTGCCAAGGTAAAGTTAGGGCCAGTCCTTGGGCACCTTTGCAAGCATGGTGTAAAGCAGCCCAGAAGCATGGTAACATTTTAACTCAAACCTAAAGTAGACCTCAAAGAGAAGGGAGAGTCAGATGGAAAATCTCCTTCCCTTGCGACACATATCTAGCCTTCCTTTAGAACTATTATAGAAAACTAGGCCATTCCCTTCGCCTTAGATGGGAAGGCAGAAGCCTAGAGGGGCAGAGTGGCTTGTCCAATGTCAAACAGCCCATTGTAGCAAATGGACACCAAATGTGAATTCAGACCTCCAGATATGTTCCTTTTTAGCCAGGCAGTATTTCCATTCAGCACCCACCAATTTCCAGTGCTCTTGAGGGGCCAAAGGTGCAGGGCCATGTAGTTGTCCGAGAATTTGATTACCATTGCTTGAGGTATTGACTGAGCTTGTCAGAAGTAGAAGCTACATCCTGAAAGGGGTTTACAGCATGAACATCCAAATACCACTGTCCCTGTAGCCTGGTGTGTTTAGTCATAGTTATTTTCCTTTTTAAAGAAACACAGGTGCATGTCAGGTATATAAATGTTTACATAAATATACATGCATATACACATATCTATGTATATAAAAGCCTAAGTGACCTTTGGGACTGTTCTATCAACAGCCATGATGCACACTGACCACCAGGGGGCAGACGCTCAATGCACAGGCATGGAAACATGGAACAGACTGATGAATCTCAGAGGGAAGGGGGGAGGGAGGAGGTTGGGAAGAGATTAACCAAATATTTTATATGCATATTAGAAGCCCGGTACACGGATTCTTGCACTGGTGGGGTCCCTTGGCCTGGCCTGTGGGGACCAGGCCGGAACTGGCAGTCTGACATCCCCTGATAGGTCCCAGACTGTGAGAGGGCACAGGCCAGGCTGGGTGACCCCACTGGTACACAAACCCATGCACCAGGGTCTCTAGTGCGCACGTGTGTGTGTGTGTGTGTGTGTGTGTGTGTGTGTATGTGTATGTATATGTATATGTATACCCTGTTTCTCCGAAAATAAGACAGTGTCTAATATTAATTTTTGCTCCCAAAATGCGCTAGTTCTTATTTTCAGGGGATGTCTTATTTTTCCATGAAGAAGAATACGGTCCACATTTATTGTTAAATGAAAATAAAGGAAATTTATTACCTGTATACGGTACGGTAGTACGGTAGTTGTCAACACAAACCAAACAAACTGTGAATCCTACAGTATCAAGAATTTACTCATTTATTCAATGACAAGCATGTCTTCTGGAACATCATCAAAACAATCCAATTCCTGAATTTTCTGGTGAATTTCTTGTGACTCCATTTCTTTCAGAATCAGTGGGCCAAATCTCTCATGTTTAGCCTAGGGGGGGCCTTATTTTCGAGGGGATGCCTTCTATTTCACTCAGAAGGAAACCTGTAAGTAGGTCTTATTTTCAGAGGATGTCTATTTTCGGGAAAACACGGTATGTGTATGTATATGTATATATGTATATATGTATATATGTATATATGTATATATGTATATACAGTAGTTCCTTGAGTTACATCAGAGATCCATTCCTACAGCGCAATGTAACGTGATTTTTGTAGTAAGTTGGAATCCACGTACATAAGCTCCTGTGCCACTCACATACACAGCAGCAATGAAGTGAAACAGTAAAAGAAAATTTAAAAGAAAGATAACAATTCCTGACCTTTACTTGTGGTAAACAAATAATAAAAAACATAAAGCACATGTACATACATTGAAATGACGGAACTTTTTTATATATATAAATAAATGGGAGATGGCGACATAACCACAAAACGACATAACCCGAGAACTGCAGTATACACACAAATACAGATTCAGTAGATGTTGGGTTTGTGTTTCATTCATTTAACTTTTGTATTTTTCACTTTTGCTCTGACGAGAGTAAGGCATGCTAATTTCCCTGTTGTGCTTGCCTCCTTGTCAGGACAGTCAAGAGTTGGCTTTACTGTCCCATCTCAGAGGAAGGTACTTTCTCTCTGCCTCTCTAACATTCTAAGCAATTTCTTTTATAGAATTATCACACTATTTTTTTTTTTTTTACTTTTTTGTTTTTATCGTCATTTTCCTTACTAGATTATAAGTTCCTTGTGGACAGGGATGGCATGTGATTGCAGTGAAATTAAGTTCTTGACCCATTTTTGCTTTTTCCCTTACATAATACCCACACATTTTCCTACTGTACTATACACCAGATTTCTCATTTTTTATTTGTTCACTTTAGTGAAGGAATAAGTCAAGTACCTTACAATGATCACTTTTAATTTTCTACAGTATATTATAAACTCTCTCAACTATTCTAGGTCTTTAACTCAACAGAAATTACTTTTTTTATTCATAATACTGAGAATATCCTCTAAACTGGTCCTGATATATATATATATATCAGTTATGCAGTGTATCTATAATACTAAAATGCTTACTGCTCATCCTTTACAGAAGATTTGGGGGCTAGCAGAAACCGGTTTGACTTAGTGGATGGAGCATCGGCCTATGGACTGAAAGGTCCCAGATTCAATTCCGATTAGGGGCATGTACCTTGGTTGTGGGCACATCCCCAGTAGGGGGTGTGCAAGAGGCAGCTGATTGATGTTTCTCTCTCATCGATGTTTCTAACTCTCTATCCCTCTCTATTCCTCTCTGTAAAATAATCAATAAAATATATTTTAAAAAAAAAGATTTAGGGCTTATGATGGATAATGACTTTCCATCTAATTAATTAATTTAATTTATTTATTTACTGGAGGCCTGGTGCATGAAATTCATGCACTCAGGGTTGGGGGGGTGCCTCAGCCCAGCCTGTGCCCTCTCGCAGTCTGGGAGCCCTTGGGGGATGCCTGACTGACAGGGGTGTCCCCCAGGGGAGAGGTCTTAAGCCAACAGTGGGACATCCTAGAGGAGGAAGAGCCCGGCTTCTGGCTGAGCGGTGTTGAGCGTCTGCCCCCTGGTGGTCAGTGCATATCATAGTGACCAGTCATTCCGCTGTTTGGTAGATTTTAATATTAGCCTCTTATTATATCAGATTTATTTGTTTATTTAAATCTTTATTGTTAAGAGTATTACAGCTGTTTCCCTCTATTTCTCCATTGCCCTCTCCACCTGGTACTGGCTCCGACTCAGGCCTTCACCACCCTGTCATCTGTGTCCATAGGAATGCATATATGCATATAAGATCTTTGGTTAATCTCTTCCTGTCCTCCCTTCCCCCTTCCCTCTGAGATTCATCAGTCTGTTTCATGTTTCCATGCCTCTGGATCTATTGTATTTAATAGTTTATTTTGTTCATTATATTTCTTTGTTTATTTTGGATTTAATTGTTGATGATATGTATTTATTGATATTTTGTTATTCTTATTTTTCTTCTCCCTTTCCTTCTCCCTCTCCTTCTCCCTTTCCTTTTCCTTCTCCCTCTCCTTCTTTCTTTCCTTTTCCTTCTCCCTCTCCCTTTCCCTTTCCCTCTCCTTCTTTTTAAAGAATAACCTTTAGCATTTATATAATACTATGAATGGACGCTTTTAGCTTTTCCTTATCTATGAAGCTCTTTATCTGACCTTCAATTCTAAATAATGGCTTTGCTGGGTAGAGTAATCTTGGTTGTAGGTCCTTGCTATTCATCACTTTGAGTATTTCTTGCCACTCCCTTTGCCTGCAAAGTTTCTGTTGAAATATCAGAAATATATCAGACAGTCGTATGAGTGCTCCCTTGTAGGAAACTAACTGCTTTTCTCTTGCTGCTTTTAAGATTCTCTCTTTGTATTTAACCCTGGGCATTTAAATTATAATGTGTCTTGGTGTGGTCCTCTTTGGGTTTCTCTTGTTTAGGACTCTATGAGCTTCCTGGACTTGTAAGTCTATTTCTTTCACCAGGTAGGGGAAGTTTTCTGTCATTATTTCTTCAAATAGGTTTTCAATATCTTGCTCTCTCTCTTCTTCTGGCACCCCCATAATATGAACATTGGTATTTATAGATTTATTTAATATTTTGGTTCTTTTAAAAATATTTTTACAACAAAAGTTTATATTTTAGATTATAAGTACATACTTTTTAAATTTCAGTGTAGCGTGTTTGCTGCTTTCTTTATAAATATTATCCAAGTACCCAAAAATATCTGATTTTTTAAAAATAATTATTGTAAAATGTATTATTTAAAGCATCACATTTTAATTTAATTGTGATGTCATTAATAAATTAAGAAAAACCTGTGCCTCCTTTTCTTTGAAAGAAGAAAAAAAAAATAAGCCAATAATTAGATCTTGTTTATCCCACAATCAGCCAGTGCTCCCTAATTTCTCAGATAAAATTTGCCTGGAATGTAAAAAGAGTGCCCTTTGCTATAGCAATAGAATTTGGATAGTATCAACCCGTGATGGGTTACAACCACCACTTTTCAAAGGCAGTGTGAATTTTTCAGATAAAGAATGGTGGAAAAGACCACAGGGCCCCACACAGCCCAGGCACGGGGCACTCGGCACTGCCCCTCAGCTGTTCACTAAAGAAAATATACTTCTGTTTTTCTAGAGGCACACGAATGGTTTCTTTGTGTGATTTCACGGTTCCAGTTCATGTATCAAGTCCTCTACCGCCTCTCTTTCTAATAGTAGGAACCTCATTACAGAGAATCCCACTTAGTAGGCCAATTGGCAAGCTAATTTCCATTTGATGGCCAGTACCCCCGATCAGAAACTTTACAAAAGCAACTGAAAATTTTCTAAAGTAAAATATTGATATATTTGACTAAAAAAAATTTAAGCTTTCATCAAAAGCAACTGAAAAAAAAAAGTAATGTCATTTTAAAAAGTTGATGGGAAAATTAAAAATTAAATAAATAAAATAGTAAGTATTTTTTTTAAAGTGCCTGAAATGCTAGAAATGTTGAGCAATTTGCCTTTGTTCTCTACGCCCATTTAGATGAAAAGTGTTTCATTCAGAAAGCTGGTTTGAACAAAGAACTGTGATTATTTTGTATGCTTCCTTCCTCGCCAATAGTGTACTTCTTATTTATTACAGGATTTCTTCAAGCAAGAATTAACTTTCATTAACAAATTCATTGAAACTTTTCAAAATAAACCAGTTTCCTCTTATTATTCCAAAAGAAGACGTCAGAGTCGCAAAGTTAAGATGATGGAGTAGTGTTGCATTACATTACAGGTACCCACGCCCCTCACCCCACAGGCAGGCGGCCACTTGGTGCTGGGCGCGTCTCCTGTTTCAGAGGCCCCACTCCTGCTGAGCGGGTTCTTCTAACAAGGCACAAGGCAGGGACTTGCTTTTACTTGATAGCAGGGATGTGATCCATTTTGAATTATTTACACGGGTGGCTGTTCTCGTTCAAGCTGGAGAATGAGTGTTCAGTAATAAACGGGATCGTAATTGTCTTCAAGAAGCATACTGCTGTGAACTCAGCCATAAACCCCACTCGGCAGCATACTAATAAACACGACAGTAAGATAAAATACTGGAAACAGGAAATGTTTAAATAAGTCTCATTATTAAGTCAGATTCTCCTCAAGCTTAAGCAAGTTATTTAACTGGTTGTCACTATCCTTATTAGACTATCAGTTCTTCCTGTAGTAACTCCTTTTGGAACACCATTGAAAAAGTTGTGATAAAAAATAGAAACAGCTGCTGAAACCGGTTTGGCTCAGTGGATAGAGCGTTGGCCTGCAGACTGAAAGGTCCCGGGTTCGATTCCGGTCAAGGGCATGTACCTTGGTTGCGGGCACATCCCCAGTAGGGGGTGTGCAAGAGGCAGCTGATCGATGACTCTCTCTCATCGATGTTTCTAACTCTCTATCCCTCTTTCCTCCTCTCTCTGAAAAATCAATATAATATATTTAAAAAAAAAAAAAATAGAAACAGCCAAAACCGGTTTGGCTCAGTGGATAGAGCGTTGGCCTGCGGACTGAAAGGTCCTAGGTTCGATTCTGGTAAAGGGCATGTACCTTGGTTTCAGGCATATCCCCAGTAGGGGGTGTGCGGGAGGCAGCTGATGGATGATTCTCTCTCATCGATGTTTCTAGCTCTCTGTCCCTCCCTCTTCCTCTCTGTGAAAAATCAATAAAATATATTTTTTTAAACAATAGAAACAAATACCAAAAAATGTTGTGCATGTAGTTCTTAAAAACAGGAGATGGTGATCAGGTTTTTCTCCTCATAGTCTTGAAAATTTGGCTGTTATTCCGGTAAAATGTAGCACATCTTTCAGTAGTGAGTAGAGAATCCTCCATCAGAACTGAGAGAACTAAGTTTAGTGTTATGAAGAAAAAGAGCAAATATTCCCCTAATTAAAACCATGTTGATTAGTTTGATGATTCGGGACAGGAGTTAAAAACAAGGAGAGCTATGAATCCCTAAGCAAGGGTTTCAAATGGTAGAGAGGGTGTGGCTGTAATTCTTTAAAAAAAAAAAAAATACTTGTGTTGAAAGTATTACATGTGTCCCCTTTCCTTCCCCCATTGTAATTCTTATTCTAAGAGTAAGAACAGAAGGAAAGGATTAAAGAAAGCAAATAGGATCTGCCTCACAGATACACTTGAGATGTCTCCACTCAAGGCATGCCAAAATAAGGAGACGGAGGAAATGAAGAGGAGGAAAGGTACTATGAATCCATCCTTAAAGTCAGATGAGAATCAGACCCTTCCTTCCTTCTTTCCTTCCTTCCTTCTTTCCTTCCTTCCTTCATTCCCTTTTTCCTAAACCAAGTACTGGTTAGCTTAAGAGTATTTAAAGATCCATTTCTTTTTTAATATATATGTTTTATTGATTTTTTTTACAGAGAGGAAGGGAGATGGATAGAGTTATAAACATCGATGAGAGAGAAACATCCATCAGCTGCCTCCTGCACACCCCCTACTGGGGATATGCCTGCAACCAAGGTACATGCTCTTGACCGGAATCAAACATGGGACCCTTCAGTCTGCAGGCCGATGCTCTATCCACTGAGCCAAACTGGTTATGGCATGATCCATTTCTTTAATTTCTTCCTTTTGAGGATAGACATGTGAAACCAGTTTAACATTCTCACAAAATATTTAATTATGTTTAATGTCCTCCTCTGGACCTTTAGCAGTTTTTCCATAAACTTTATAATGTCGGGACTTAAATAGATCCAAGAATTTAAAACATGAGCTCCTTGTTGGCCAGGAGGTCATGGTTCTGTTCCTGATCAGGGCACATGCCTGGATTGTGAGCTCAGTCTCCAGGAGAAGGCGTGCAGGAGGCAGCCAATCAATTATTCTCATCACTGATGTTTCCATCTCTCTCTCTCTCCCTCTCCCTTCCTCTCTGAAATCAATAACAATGTATTTTTTAAAAAGAAGTGAGCTCCTGGCAGCACTTGATGGTAAAGAACAGCCAATCTGAGATGCTGGTAAGGAGGTATTGCTCCTCTGGTCCTTTCACGAGGAAGCAAACTGTTACCAAAATAAGTCTTCCAAAGAAAGGGGTAGCCCTGGTGTTTCCATCTCTGACTTAGGTTTATGATCCAAATGCAAAATAAATTATATTTGTCAAAACATTGTTTGATCAATAGTCTGGCTTGAAAAAATATCGTTTTTAGCACGCCAGGAAAATATACTGCCTGGCATAGCAAGCTGGCCTTTTAATGAAATATCTGTGGGTATCTTGGCCCATTAGGAAAAAAAAAAACAAGGAAAAAAAAATAAAAAACTATACCCTTGATAATGAATAGCATTATCAGAACTACTGGCCCAGGAGTTATGAAAGGGTAAGCAGGCAGTGTATAAATCATTTCATAACTGAAACGGGTATTTCTCTTTCATGATGTGTGGTGTTGTTTATGTGATTATGTGAGAGGCACATGATACACCTCCCATCGTGCTCACTCCTAACAAGTGATGCAGCATCTCTAACCCCTCCCTGAAGTTTTCCAGTGGGTTTTCCTGACTTTGACAGCTTCAGCATCCTCAGAGAACTTGGGGGGGTGGGTGGGGGGAGATAAAAGCAAATAGAACACCATGTCTTTTCTCTTCTTTTATGTAATGCTATCTTCATGCAAAACAGTTCCCCAGGCATATTCTTCTCAAATACAAAGAGGCCAAGGGGTTATAAGTCACTTTGTATCTGGATGCTTTCTGCCACCTGGGATGGCACTTTGAGGTCTTTGTGTAGATGTGTCGGAGAAGTTGTACGGGGAAAGCTTCATGCAGTTTAATGTGAGCCATAATAGGGCCTGGTGGCTTCTATCCTAAGTAGAGTGAGTACAGGGATTCACCTCAAATAGTAATCAGAACTCTCTTCTCTAGGAAGACTTAGTACCCCAAGAACCTGATTATCATGGAGTCCTGACACGGACTTAAAAGGCTTCATTTGAGGAGCTGGCCCACATTCTAGGCAAACTGCACTGGAAACTGCATACGACACTGTAAGGATAGATATGGGCAGCTTTTTATCCTTGACTTATTAATAGAATGGTGCCAACCAGCAATTAATATCATGGCCATTTGGCTGGTGACCAGTTCACAGAGATAGTGCTTAATCTTTTTCTTAGACATAGTTATCCAATAATTGGAAAAATGGAAAACTTTTCCAGGAGAGTAAATGGAGGTTTACTAAATTTCTAATTAAAATGTTCCACTAAATTTATTTTTAGGATTACTTTTTTTTGGAAGCCGATAACCTAAATCCTAATAGATCTTGGAACATATTTAACTAAAAAAGTTGAATTTCAGACCTCACAACATAGTAAATTCATTTTTTGTCTTTTTGCAGAATCTAACTAACTCCCCATATAAATTTTATATGCATTTTTAATGGCTTTGGTGAGAATTTTATACACTTTGTTTTTGTAACTTTATAAAAATTAAAATAATATATACTCCTTATAGAAAAAATGAAAATATACTTAACCAAAAAAGAAAATAAAAATTACAATTTTATTATCCAGAAATACCACTGTTAACAATTTTGTTGTGGATCCTGCCATTCTTTCTCTTCTTATTTATACATTACCATTAAACATTTCTGTTTACTTTTAAAATAAAATATAGATCATCCCATACCAATTCCTTTCTAACTTCTTTTTATTTGATAAGCATATTATGAACATTTTCTCATATTTTAGACATTCTAGAACATACTTTTATTGCCTACAAAGAATTCCATTTTGTTATTGTAGTGTAGCAGTTTGGTTTCCTCTACTGTTTCCTCCATCTCCTTTGCATTTATGTGACACTAGAGGCCCGATGCACAGAATTCGTGCAAGGGGCTTGACCCTTGCAGCCCCGGCTTCATCCAGAAGGTCATTCCGTAGTTCAGCAATCTGGTCTAATTAGCATATTACTCTTTTATTATTATAGAAAGATCTTATGCTTTTGTTCAAGTTAGCCTTTGGAAATTTTTATTTTTAACACAGGCTGTTCAAGATACTGGGGCCAGAGCAATCTGAACAAAGGGAAACTTGATCACAGTATTGGTTCATATTCAGGGATGAATCACATCATTGAGGCTACTGGTTAACTACTCTAATTTATCTGAATGATCCTAGATCACCTTATGTTAGAACTGTAGGGAATTAGTGAATATTGCAGAAGAAACATCTTTTAGAAATGCCACTTGTAGGAAATAATAGAAATATTCCTGCCTACAGGAGAACATAATATTAAGAGAAAATGATTGAATATCACTTTCTGGCTATGGGTCCTCCTTATTTCTATAGCTTGAGTCATTTTGAGACTTTGAACAGTACCATGAAGTAGTAGGCACCAACATATCCTATCTAATAAAAGAGTAATATGCAAATTGACCATCACTTCAACACACAAGATGGCTGTGCCTATGTGGTCAAAGATCCTGCCCCCATGTGGACACAAGATGGCCACCACAAGATGACCAGCAGGGGAGGGCAGTTGGGAGGGACCAGGCCTGCAAAGGGAGGACAGTTGTAGGTGATCAGGCCAGCAGGGGAGGACAGTTGGGAGGAACTATGCCTGCAAGGGAGGGTAGTTAGGGGCAATCAAGCCTGCAGGGGAGGACAGTTAAGGGGTAATCATGCTGGCAAAGGAGGGAAGTTGGGGGCAAACAGACTGGCAGGGGAGTAGTTAGACATCAATCAGGCTGGGAGGGGAGTGGTTTGGGGTGATCAAGCTAGCAGGCAGAAGCAGTTAGGGGCAATCGGGAAAACAGGCAGGCGAGCAGTTGGGAGCCAACAGTCCTGGATTATGAGAGGGATCCCAGATTGGAGAGGGTGCAGGCTGGGCTGACGGACTCCCCCCTGCCCCCCCACACACACAGCCCCCATGCACAAATTTCGTGCACCAGGCCTCTAGTTAAAAATAAATGTCAGCATAAAACAAAAATTTACCTGCCAGAGACATTGTAAGTTACTTCACAGTCTGTTGAGGTATTTTTGGAGATAGGGTGTGCAATTAAGGAAACTTTAGCAGGGGTCAAGAACAAACTTGTCATGCAAAACCGGTTTGGCTCAGTGGATAGAGCGTCGGCCTGCAGACTCAAGGGTCCCAGGTTCGATTCTGGTCAAGGGCATGTACATTGGCTGCAGGCACATCCCTAGTAGGGGGTGTGCAGGAGGCAGCTGGTCGATGTCTCTCTCTCATAGATATTTCTGGCTCTCTATCTCTCTCCCTTCCTCTCTGTAAAAAATCAATAAAAAAAATATATATTTAAAAAAAGAACAAACTTGTCATAAGGTGGAGTTTGAGGATGTTGGAGAACCAAAAGTCAGCACACTTGTTCAGTGAACTGATGAAGCACCTGCCGGCAAGTTCAAAAGGTGTTGGGATTGGTCAGCAGAGAGGACAGGTAGCCACACAACCTGGTCCTCAATGAGGAGAGCAGTACCTACAGGGAAGCCGAGGGAAGGAGAAAAGAATGTAAACAGGGAAGAAATAAAATAGTGGCCAAAAAGGGCAGTAAGGATGGGCTGGAGCTGATCCAGGGCAAGCTGAAAGGCTGTCTACAGACGCAGGAGAGGGGCGTTGCCAGGACATGTCCCTCACGGGGAAGGACCGCAGGAGAGACCATCTCAAGGTACTGGTAATTTTAAAATGTGCTGATTTAGCTGAAACCGGTTTGGCTCAGTGGATAGAGCATCGGCCTGCGGACTGAAAGGTCTCAGGTTCGATTCCGGTCAAGGGCATGTACCTTGGTTGTGGGCACATCCCCAGTGAGGGTGTGTGCAGAAGGCAGCTGGTCGATGTTTCTCTCTCATCTATGTTTCTAGCTCTTTGTCCCTCTCTCTTCCTCTCTGTAGAAAACCAATAAAATATATAAAATAAATAATATAATTTAAAAAATGTGCTAACTTAATTAAAAATGTTTTTAAGTGCTTTGTGCTCAGGTAGTTGGAATATCAAGCTTGCTAGAATAGGGCTTTCTTGGAGTGACTTTAAGTCATAGCAAGTGTGACCTCACAGACTGGGCTTGCCTCCCAATGACGGGTTTGCAGCTACCTTAAATAATGTAATGTGGGATTAGAAAAATGAAGTAAACTTGCAAACTCAGAGGTCTAATGGCTGCTTTTTTTCTCTGGGCTGCTTTTCTTGCTGGTGGTGGCTGCTTCCTGTTCTCTTCCAGAGTCCTAGCGGAAGGTGCTGTCTTTTGTCTTTGACAGAATGTTGATCCAGGTGTGCCTGTATTTTTACTGCACGTTTTTGTGGCGCTGCCTGAAGTTTGTCATGAGGAAGCTGACCGGAAGGTGTGAGCTGCAGCGGATCTGTTACAACACCAAGCCTGGAGCCTCTAGAACCATGAAGATCGGTAAGCATGAGACAAAGAAGTAAGCAACACGTAGGCTTGGTGTGACTGAGAATGTTATCGTTCAGAACAATAATTTTAAACCACTTGCAAAGGATAAGTTTTAATCACTTTTAAAATTATCTCTTTTATAGAAACATCATTGAGAGGTTCAAAAAGTAAGGTAAGTAAAATTGTTTCTATATTTTTCAGCAACTTTTCATTTGGAAGCTCAGATCCATTATCAAAAAGTAAAAATTTGAAGAAACAAAATATACCATTATAAAAAACTGATGAAAACTGAGAAGATAGAATTGCCTTTACTTTTAACATGAAAGTAGCCATTGTATGTGAATTTTTAGGCAGATGTAGGGTGCACTTTTCACTTCACTGTCAAATTCATCTTTTTTTATACCTCTTCCAAAAATCATAAAATAAAAATAACTTGAAAATAGGAGCAGCATTAACTCTCTGGTGTTAATAACCAAATCATTTAACTTTATGCTCAAGATTTTCCAAGAAAATCAAAATCACTATTCCAGTGTTTATAGCACATAGTTAATATCCACATAAGAGAGAAAATTGGTGTTTTTTTTTTTTCAAGATTCTTGAATATTATTATTTAACTAGAGGTCCAGTGCACAAATTCGTGCATGGGTGAGGCCCGTCGGCCTGGATGGCTATCAGGGCCAATCATTTGAGGCAGCAAGAGTTTGGCCAGTGGGGGTTGGGGAAGGGGTCATGGGAGGTTAGCCAGCTGGCCCTATTGGGGGCCAATCAGAGCCAGAGGGACTGGGGGAGGTTGGTTAGCTGTGGGAGATTGGCTGTGAAAGCACACTGACTACCAGGGGACAGCTCCTGCGTTGAGCTTCTGGTGGTCAGTATATGTCATAGTGACTGGTTGTTTGGTCATTCAGTCGTTCAGTTATTTGGTCGTTCGGTTGCTTAGGTTTATATATAGAGAGATTTTGGTATCCTTAAGACTATATCTTCCTTGTACTTCTCTCAATTGTAGACATAGTGGCCAGTAACAATAGAAACCAGGTATGTTGAGAGGGAAAATGAAAATATAATATTTTAATGTGAAACCAGTTTAACATTCTCACAAATATATATATTTCTGTTTCATGTTATTACCTTAATTGGGAAAAGTATACTATTCCCATTGTGAAAATTTCAAATTCACTAGAATTCAAGTACTAAATCAATATTTTCTTTACGTTTAGTTTAGGTTAGCATCTTCATGGAGAAGCTTTAAACAAATACCTGAAGCCCCTAAGTAGACCCTAAATAAATCCTGCTTAAGTCACTGGTGTTCATGACAAGGGAAATGATTGAGACATGTTTTCTAGCTGTTGCAGACTTCAGTGAGTGTTCACCTTGATGCTATTGAAAAAACTATAGAAGACATCATGGAACTGAAAAAAATTAACCCTGATATTAATCCACAGTAAGAATTGTGTTTATTATTTTGTAAATATAGAACACAAGTCTTGGCTGCATATTCATTATTTCTATAGCATGCTTGCTCATCTGTCTGTCTGTCTACCTATCTATCTCTTCACCTCCCCAACCCCCAATCATTCTAATGTTTTGACTTTCAGATGAAGAATAAAGAAAAAGGTGCCATTTCCATATTTTTAAATAGTCGCAACCTTGTACTTTGTTGTGATTTATGCTTATGCTTTGAGATGCAATAAATGTATGAAATATGATGGATGCCTCTGGTATTAGCTGAAATAAAGGGAGCCCATTCATCAAGTCACTCCATTCAATGCCTGTGTTTTACGGTACAGTCCAAGTTCGAATTGTAAATGTGCCTGAGCCGATTCTGCTCCATTAGTTCATGCCAGGCTGAAAATCCAGGAGACAGTCCCTACCTGCTGGTCCAGAGGACAGGCATGAATATCTTGACTTTAGCCCAGGGAGACCTATAGAAGACTTCTGATCTTATTTAAAACTAGAGAGAGAGAGAGAGAGAGAGAGAGAGAGAGAGAGAGAGAGAGAGAGAGAGAGAGATGTGTGTGCATGTGTAGGAGGAAGAGATAGTTTTTGTAAGAAGACTTTAGAACTTTGTAATTTATTCATCTCATCTTGAGAGTATTAAAATGCATTTGGCAATGTACATGACATTTAAAAATAGCTTTATATATTCCACTGGGAACAGAAACTTTTCAGTGGAAAAAAAATGAGCTAAGGATATTGGGTAGAATAAATTCTGCATGCAGATATATTTAGAGACAGTTTAGGCAGGTAACAATCAAGCTGTCTTTTAGATATGCATGGGAACTTCAGATGTCCCTGAGAAAGGCTTTTCATTGCCAGCGACAGGGAGCTGTAGTCAAGGGAATTTCAGAGTTCACTTTGCATATGTCTGTCTCTTGGAGGGATTCTAAGTACTACCCTGTTTCCCCGAAAATAAGACAGTGTCATATTAATTTTTTTCTCCCAAAGTTGCGCTAGGTCTTATTTTCAGGGGATGTCTTATCTTTCCATGTGCTAGGTCTTATTTTCGGAGGATATCTTATTTTCGGGGAAACACGGTAGCTAACTGGGGCTCATCACAAAACCATTTCCACGGGGTCTCCATACCATTCTTCTGCAGACACCAGCTAATTAGCTGCCTTTTTTTTATTCAGTCATTAAAGGTGATTTAATTATGCAGTAAATGTCTTTTTGAAACCTTTTGACATATATTTTATATCTCGGGGAAGGTGATAATAAGACAAGTTATTTTAAATTAAGTTGAACAAAAAAAAAAAAAGTAAGGCTACCATTAAGCACGAGAGATATATTAGACCTATAATCACATTTAGAGGTTGGATTAGATTGAATTAGCAAATCTTTTCTGTCTCTTCTATGAAAGATATATGTTTCACTCAGAAGCATTTCCTTGCCATCTATTCTTTTTTTTTCTTTAAGGAAAAAAAACAAAAACCTTATAGGTAAGAGATTGTGTTTTAACATCTCAAAATTGATTTTGCTACTTTTTTTTCCCATAAATAGACATTGACAAAATGAGATTTTTTTAAATTTAAATAATTTTCTGGAAAGTAAATCAAGAAATAGAGAAGGCTAGGGGAAATATTTTATAATTTGTCAAGTCATTACTACTATTAACCTCACTTTGGTTTTTGTTTTGTTTTTGTTAATCCTCACTTTTTTCCCATTGATTTTTAGAAAGAATGGAGGGGAGGAAGGGAGGAAGAGAGAGAAAGAGAGAAACATTGATGTGAGAGAGACACATAGATTGGTTGCCTCCTGCACACTGCATGACTAGGGCCAAGGATAAAACCTCCAACTCAGGTATCTGCGGGAATCAAACCCATGACCTTTCAGTGCACAGGCCCATACTCTAACCACTTGGCAACACTGGCCAAGGCCACCTCACTTTGTTTTCATTACATTTTTTCAAGTGCTGCTAATGTTGCTGATAAGAATCACTACAGTAAAAATTGGATTGGCTTCTCTGGTGGCCTTTTCTCTCATTTCTCCCACTCTTCTCTTTCCCTCAAAATTAACTCTTTCAGCCCTGTGTTGGTTTCCTGGGTGCCCAGTGCCACTGTTCACTTTTCCTGTATTACAATATCTGGTGTGGTTTTTTGGTGCTATGGTAACAAGGGCCATTTAATTGAACATTTAGTTTTATTTAAGTTTAGCATTCTGGGTTATCTTACATGGTCCTCTACATTTGAATATATAATCCTAAGACATAATTATATATTGCCCCCAATTTTAGTCTTATCTTTCTATACATCTTATTCTCCTCCCCCCCCCCCAAAAAAAGATGATGATAACATTGTCATCATGATTATAATGACCACCACGAGAACAAAATTGTTCCAATTTAGTGAGTGAATTAGGAGTAGGAGTATATCAAAGAGTAACTCTTGGGTTAAATCATAGGAAGTTGCCAACATTCAACTATTTTGGCCCCAAAAGCTAATGACTGTAAAGAATTTAACAGGAATAAGTATACAGGAAATACCACCTTTAGGTTTAAAATGCCATCAAATGAATGGAGGAGAATAATTTATGTGACAGTAGTTTATATGAAATAAGAATCTTGGTAATTAGTGGGCCATCTGTTTACTGAGCTTGCAGTGTTTTGTGACAGCTTAAAGAGACCCCATTTTACCTCCTAGGTTGTAGGAGAGAAAACAGCATTCAGATCATAGGAAGTAATGACTGTGTACCACGCTTGCCAGACTGTTTTCTGTTCTGGTGATGTGTTGTAATGGGCTGTTAAACAGTGTACATTCAGAGAAGTCTGAGCAAGATAGTAACAATGGAAAACCGTGTCACGTGAGAAGGAATTGAAGGAACAGGGAATGTTTTTAAACACTGCAGATGTGACTAGAAGAAAGAATCACTATCTCAAAATAAATAGGCACGGTGGGGGAAAGGTGGAAATACATTTGCTCAGAGAACAGAATTTGAACCAGTTGGTAACAAGGAAAACAGATTTTGTTTCAGCCTAAAGGAAAGTGTTTCGGCAACTAGAGAAGTCAGAATGAAATGGCAAATCTTGTAAAATAGTGAGTTCTTACTCTTGGCATTGCCTATCTGTTAAGAATGCTCCCATGCAGAGGTGTTTTGTTGTTGTTATGATTTTTTTTTTTACTCCTAAGCCCCTGAGGGCTATTTCTTCCTCTGATTCTGTACACACACACACACACACACACACACACGCATGCACCCACACACACACACCTTTCTGAAGTGTTCTGATATGCCTACTTAGTGGGGACTAAATGATCCCTAGGAACCCATTATCACCTATATTTTCTGCATCTCACAAATCACCTGCATAAAGAACTCCCTTGCCCTAGTCCAGTGGTCTGCAAACTCATTAGTCAACAGAGCCAAATATCAACAGTACAACAATTGAGATTTCTTTTGAGAGCCAAATTTTTTAAACTTAAACTTCTTCTAATGCCACTTCTTCAAAATAGACTCGCCCAGGCCATGGTATTTTGTGGAAGAGCCACTCTCGAGTGGCCAAAGAGCCGCATGTGGCTCTGGAGCTGCAGTTTGCCCACCATGGCCCTAGTTGATTTGGCTCAGTGGACAGTTGAGCAGACTGAAGGGTTATGGATTTGATTCCAGTCAAGGGCACCTACCTCGGTTGTAGGCTCAATCTGCAGTAGAGGCAAATACAGGAGACAACCAATCTATGTGTCTCTTTCACATTGATGTTTCTCTCTCTGTATCTCTCTGCCTCCCTATTACTCTCTCTAAAAATCAAGGGGAAAATATTCTTGGGTGAGGATTAAGAACAAAAAAATCTCTTGTTTCTTAAGCCACATTGTTGCAACATAGCTTAAGCTTTGAGAGGTAAGTTTTCGCCAAGTTCTACAGCTGTCGATGCAGATGCAGTGAGAAACCGTGCTTCTCTATTAGGTAGATGCTATTTGGGCAATCCCCTAAATATTAGAGAAATAGAACAAGTCCTGCGTGATTATATCAAGTGAACAAATGCCAAAGTATGTTATGCTTTTCTTCATGTGTATTTCTTCCTTTTTGAACACCACAGGTTGGGAATCTCTCTCCAGGCTTGCCTTCTGCAGATCGTCGGATACAGAAACCTTATTGCAGACGTGGAGAAGCTGCGCAGAGAGCCCTATGATTCTGATAACCCCCAGCACGAGGAAATGCTTCTGAAGGTCAGTCCTCGAGCACATTGCAGGCCCTCACTTAGGCCAGCTAATGTGTGCTAAGCTCCTGCTGTGTGATGGGCATTTTATCCTAAAAAGGCATCTATATTCAGAAGCCAATTTGGAAAACATTTCAGATGAGTAGTTCTGGAGGTTGATCTAAAAATTTTTATCTTGATTTCTTAAAATTCGGTGTTTTGGAGTAGCATCTTATTACATTCCATAGTACACCATCAGATCACGTGAGATTCTTGGGGTTTTGGTTTAGCAGCCAGAAGTAACATTTATAACTGCATATTAGTCTCCCAGCAAATTTTAACACCAGATATAAACCTTCGCCTCCTCTTCTAATAGTCTCCAAGTTACATGAATAAATAATCATTCTGGAGGTCTTGGGTAATTTCCCGAGAGGGCAATTGCTGAAACAGAAGCCAGCCTCATCGTCTTTGATGTCCACTAACAGTCATAAACGGGAATCCCAGGACGCTCTTTGACGATCACTATTTCTCTTGTTGGCTTTCAACACAGTTAAACAACCTAAGCTTGAGCTCCATGTGAAACCCACAGAAACCACCTCTGATGCTTTCTCAGGTTACAGGAGAAAATTGGCTTTACATCTAAATTCTCACATGAATTTTCCAATGAAAAATTTACCTCCAACATTTGAACCAGCAAGAAGAGTAGTTTTACCAACCAGTGCAGTGCCCAAGTCTTAGTCATCTTTGCACCCCTATGTCCAGAGCAGTGCCTGAAATTCAAAAAGGCAGTAACAAAATTGGAGGAAAAAAAAATTTGTTTAGCTGCCTTAACTTTATTTTATCTTAAAATGTCAATAAGAGGTAATTTTAAAAGCGTAAACTGTTGTGGTTTTGTGTGAAAGCAGTAAGTACTTAAACAGATGACTCATTGGTCTCTACTAATTAATGCCAGATCTGATGTGAACCATTAAAAATTAAAGAAGCCTCATTCTTAGCCATAGTTTTTCTCCTTTCCTTCTCTTCTGTCTGATTGTAGCTAAGCCACTGACTGAGCTTCATCTCCTTTCATGGCCTATTTTTTCCATTTCTGATAAAGGAAGTTGAGTTCAATAAAATGATTTCAAGGTGGGAAATAAGAGGTGAATGTAAGAGAAATGAGGTGATAGAATGAACACATCGGCCACAAGCACCTGAACAGTTCATTCACACGGCTGAGATGCTCACTGAACCAATGGCATTTGAGTACTTGCTGTGTTGCATCTTAGCTGATCTGTTGTCTGTGTGCTGGCACATAGGACTCAGTATGGGTGAATGCATGAATTATTATATTCACCAAATACATGTCAAGAACTTTTGTGATACAACTTATCTGTGGTCAGGATACGATTTATCTGTGGTCAGGATTTCAGTATGTACGTTATCATTTTTTACTGCCACCATTATAAGATGTAAGGGAAGTGATGGCCGTTACCTTTGCTTTAGAGGTGAGCAAGCTACCATCGTTTTAGTCCAGGCTCTGGTTCACACAGGGAATTACACAGCCAGGACGGTCCTCTATTGTGTCTGGCAATTTGAGGAGAGGCATCCTTTCTACTTGTAAGTGGCTTGCAATCTAATTAGAGAAATGCTATGCATTTGCAAAGGTCACTCAATCTCACTGCAGAGCTCCCCGCAGATACCTCTTTAGTGCTTTCCATTCCTACGGCCTTATTCTAGCCATCATCTCCACTTGGGCCAGTAGCACTCCCTCCCTCCTGTCTCCTTACATACTGCTGGAGGGATTACCTCGTCATGTCACTCTCTAGGTTAAAAACTCCAGGCTCCCTAGGTCTGACTGTAGAAAGCCCGTGCACCTTAGCATGCGTTTGGGACCCTTTCCGATTTATTTCTTTAAGCTCTCTCTCCTGTATCCTGTCACAGACAGTGCATTGCCACCATGCTCTGCCACTCACCCCGGCCCAGATGGCTGTGCCACCCCCCGTGCCCACGTATGTACTCATGCTGTTCCCTCTGTTACCCGTTACTTTTACAGCAGACGTTGCTTAACTTTTTAAAGACCTTATTTATTAAATTTAGACATCTTTTCTATCCTCCCCAAGCAAACTTAGGAGTGGGGTCCCTATTTCCCTCTTCAGTTCATTCAAATTGCAAGTATGATAGAAACAAAATCAGTAATAATAAAACATTCACTGAGTGTTTAGTGTGTGCCAGTCATGCAGGGTAAGCGTCACAATAAATTTTGGTGAGCTACAGGTCTTATCCCCATTTTTCAGGTGGGGAAACTGAGGCTGGGCAGTTAGGTGACTGCCCAGCTCACACGGTTAGAAAGGAAACTCTACACCTCTGTACTGCGCTGCCTCTGGACACCATGTCTCGTTCCCATTTGTATTTCCAGAGACTGGCCCATAGTTTGTGTTTAACTGACTGAGCGGAGGGTTCTTCATCTTTAAAAATGGGTAATAATACCCTTCTTAGCTCCTTTACAAAATTGTTCGGAGCAAGGGTCAGTAAATCTGTCCAGCCACCCATTTTTGTAAATAAAGTTCTGTTGGGACACAGGCATTCATTCTCTTCTGTGTTGTCTGTGGCCCCTTTTGTACTACAGTGGCAACATTAAGTAGCTGTGGCAGTGACCGCGTGGCCACCAAAGCCTGAAGAACTTACTGTCTGGCCCTTGACAGACACACTTTGCTGACTCCGGTTTAGGAGTTTTAATAGATAGCTGTTTTGTGTAAGTGCTTTGATTTGTAAGCACAGGAGACCGTCATCACTGTTTCTACTTGAAGAATAAAAAGAAAGATCTGGATTTTATGATCATGTAAACACAGGCTGAAATGAAACTGAATAATATCCCTTTATATTCATGTAGTACTGTCCACGTGAATTATCCACATGGGCATTTTTATTAAACATTTCAAACGAAATTAATGATAAAGGCAAAGTTTTAGGGGGATTCGTGACCTAACAGAAAAAATGTAACCCAGAATGAAAAGGTGCTGTCCTCCTGGGAAGAGGGAGTCCCATGGTGGCCTCTGTGAAGCGCTGCTTTCGGACGAACGGCCTTGCCCTGCAGCAGACCTGAGGCCAGCAGACGTCTTTAAACACGCCTGCAGGGAAGGCTCCGTGCAGAGAACAGAATTAAACGGAGCGTGGACCTCGATGGATAATAGTCTGATGCGGCATGCAGTTTCCACATTGTAGCTGTCATCGATCCCTGGAATCACCCTTTTTAGCTCTGGTCTCCTTCACTCGGCAAGTGGCTTTGTAATGACTCCACGCCCAGGAGCACAGTCCTAGGTCCCAGTCAGAGGCCCGGACCACGCCACCTCAGCTCAGATCTCCAGTCGGCTTCCAAGGTGAAAGAAATAATCTCATTCCCTCTGGGGCACCCTGCCTCTCACCCTCACTTTTTTCAGAGACAAGCCCCTCTACCGGAGGAGAATGCAGTAATTCAAGCATCCTTACAGGAAATATACACATGGTGGCACTCATATAAGTGTTTTAGCATAATTAATTTTGTTCATTTACCAAAAAAGGGAGCCTGATTAAAGCATTAAGGACTTAATTTAGAACACTTTTTAGCCATTAGTCTTATCTATCTCGATACATGAAATTATTAAAATGGAATTCCTTTCTAAAGCATTTTATTATTTGAACTGTTACTCCTCCAAACTAAGTATTCCACCAGTGAATGAAGTTTATGACTTAAAATGCTTGGTTTTATTCTTTTATTTCATTCACTTGGAGAAACCAGATACATTTAAACAGTGGAGGGCCCCGAGATCATGTCAAATTATTGTCCACGTGAATGTGATGAGCTTCACAGTCTGTTTCCTTTTGTTGGCACTTAGTTTTCATTGTGGCAGGAATGGTTCTACAGGCAGTTTTTAAAAAGAGAATGTCTCATTTTTCAGTCCTCTTCGGGTGAACACAGACACATTTTCTGTTTTGATTAATGCAGAGCACTGGCAAGTTCTTATATGGATAAAATAAAAAGACATTTCTTATACCCGTGTCTCATATTTTGCTTTCAAGGATGACACATTTACTTCCTCTGAAATTTTTCTCTCGCTCTTTAGAGTAAAATTACCTTTGGTGCCACTAAGATAAAATATTGTATCATTTGAATTACACATAATTATTGATTAGTGCCTAAAATAACTTTCATGGATTACAACTCTTGTTGGTGTTTCCTGTGATTGAGCATTGTTTTATACTGTGTCAGATATGTGACAGGCCTTAGCCGGTTTGCTCAGTGGATAGAGCATCGGCCTGCAGACTCTGGCCCCGGGCACATACTCATGTGTAGGCTCGGTCCCCAGTGTGGGGTCTGCAGGAGGCACCAATCAATGATTCTATCTCATCATTGATGTTTCTGTTTCTGTCTCCCTCTTCCTTCCTTTCTGAAATCAATATAAATATTTTTTTAAAAGATAGTTTACTATAAAGCAAGGAGTTTGTGTATTTCTGTTGTGCTAAAGCTTTAAAATCTACCGGTATATAACATGGAATAAGCAATTTAGAAGTTGAATCATGTTGAAATAGTAATAAGGAATTTTAATATTAGTATCTGTATCTATAGTGAAAATATAAAATATTATTAATATTGTTACAAGTAAGTTTGCTTACATGCCTCTGTCTGTTTATTAGAAAGAACTAATAAAGCATTATATATTCATATAGAGGTGGGTGTTTCATGTTCTCAAGTAATTATATGTGTTAAAGGTATCTTTCTATAGGAAGCTTAGAAAAATAGAACTGGTTTCTTAAACAGTGACAAGCATAGTCTTTAGAATCTATATTTGTCCATTAATACAAAATTGATTATTGTCGAAAGATTTTTAGGTAACTCTTAAATATCATAATATGTTTTTAGGGTTATTCATGAACATTATTGATATTCCTTTACTTAGCTATATGTATTTACTGTCACATCATTATAGGTGAGCTGTAAGAAATAAAACTCAAGTCCACCCATTTTTCTTTTTGTTAATAATGCTGCTAAAAGTTTTATGGTAACTAGGTTAAGCATTTTCTGAGGGAATGCATGCCCTCAAAATTTTCCCAGTTCTCTCCTCCCCCTTATTCTCTTGTATATTTTTGGAGGACTCCAAACAGTTTGTGTGAGAGATAATATCTGATTATTAATTAAAACAGGAATACTTAAAGCATTAAAATATAAAATACGCATTCCTCTGCTTTCAGAGGGATGACATCATTACAGGTCATGCAGCCTCTGGAAAACTCCACTGTGTGCTCATGAGATGAAAAAGAAAAGGCAAATAACCTATAGTATTTGCATTTTTTATGAAATAGTTTTACCTCCCAGACTCTCTGAAAAGGTCATAGAGACCCTCCAGTAGTGTTCAGACAATACTTTGAGGACTGCTGTCATAGGTAACTGAAAGATGATCAAATCTTTGTTATATATTTGCATGTCTTTGACTTTTGCAAACCTCCTCCTAGTGTTGTAGTTTAAAAGAGTGGAGCCAATCGGAAAGAGTATTTATGTGCATATGTCAAAAGGCAAATTTTCTTTTTTGTCTCCAGTTATGGAAATTCTTAAAGCCCGACACTCCATTAGCATCTCGTATTTCTAAGCAATGGTGTGAAATTGGTTTCCAAGGCGATGATCCTAAAACGGATTTTCGAGGAATGGGACTTCTGGGACTGTACAATTTGCAGTAAGTAAATGAAGAATGGGTAAGCATTAGAGGGAGGCTCTGGTCTCCTCAGACTGAAATGACAAAATTGAGTTATTAGTTCCAAAAGCTACTTCCAAGAAAATTTCAAGAAAACATTCCATTTTTCTGAGAGATATCTCAGGCTCATAAAATTTAAGAAGCTACCCTCTTGCCCTAGTCAGTTTGGCTCAGTGGATAGAGCATCAGCCTGTGGATTGAAGATTCCCAGGTTTGATTCTGGTCAAGGGCACATGCCCCTGTTGCATATTGATTCCACAGTAGGGGGCGTGCAGGAAGCAGCCAGTCAATGATTCTCTCTCATCATTGATGTTTCTCTTTCTTTCTCTCTCTCTCCCTTTCTCTCTGAAATCAATTTAAAAAAATGTTTTTGTGGTTTTTAAAAAAATATATTTTAAAAATATATATGCCCTTGATCAGAATTGAACCCGGGACCTTCCAGTCCACAGGCCGACGCTCTATCCACTTAGCCAAACTGGTTTCGGCTGTTTTGGGTTTTCTTTTCTTTCCTTTTTTTTTTTTTTAAAGAAAAGCTACCATTTTACTTTTATCTGGCAAACCAGATGGATTCTTTTTTTTTTTTAAATATATTTTATTGATTTTGTACAGAGAGGAAGGGAGAGAGACAGAGAGTTAGAAACATCAATGAGAGTCATCGATCAGCTGCCTCTTGCACACCCCCTACTGGGGATATGCCTGCAACCAAGGTACATGCCCTTGACCGGAATTGAACCCGGGACCTTTCAGTCCCCAAGCCGACGTTCTATCCATTGAGCCAAACCAGCCTCGGCCAGATGGATTCTTTTAAGCAAATCTCAAATTTATTTATTTAAATTTTTTTTTAATGAAATACGTTAAGTATAGATAACAACAGAAAGATTATAAAGAACTCCCTTTATACTAACCACCCAGATTCAGTAATTATCAAGGTTTTGAAATACTTGTCATATTTGTTTTGAAGTTAGACACATTAATAAAAATCTTACACTGTTTTTCATTTCACTAAAGAACATGAGTAGTACCTTCCATTGACCCAAATGCCATTATCACATTTATCAAGATTAACAATAATTCCTTAGTGTCCTCTATATTCAGTCCATATTCAATTTTCCCAGTTCTCTCAAAAATCTCTTTTTATAGCTGGCTTGTTCTAACCAATGTTATACAAGATCTCTACATTGTACTTGGTTCTTATGTGTCTCCGGTCTTTGTTCAGTTGGAGCAGTTTCTCTCCCGCTGACCCCTCTGCTATGCTAGCTCCCCAGCCAATTGTCCTGTAAAATGCCCCATGGTCTAGATTTGTCTGTTTTATACCTGAAAGTCACAGGTATTCTGAAAGGCTTCAGGAGGATCAGGTTGATGTCACGGTGGGAGGCCTGCAGTGTCCCCACTCTGGTTCTCAGGCTGAGGTGGATCAGAGGCATCACAGTTTGATGGCTGCATCATAAAACCCCCCATCCACTCTTTAGCTAACCATTTCCTTCTTCACTGAGCCAATTAATTAACTGTGCAAAAAATGATTTTCTAATTCTGCTATTCTTCCCACAGTTGTTGGCTGGGATTCTGTAGAGATTCAGTTCCCTTGATCCACTATCATTACCGTATTTTCCGGCGTATAAGATGACCCCCTAATTTTACAGTTAAAACATAGGTTTTCTTTGAAGTGGGGGGTAGTCACTGTATAAGACTACCCCCCACTTCAAAGAAAAGACTTACTTTGCCGTCAAGATCTGCAGGTAATTTTTGTGCAATTTTGGTCTTTTGCCCCCGATTTTCGGTTGACTATTTTTCGTTTCAAAAGTCGTGTTATACGCCGGAAAATACGGGTATTTGGTTTCTCTAAAATATGGCAGGACAGATGCTCACTAAATAAGTTGCCAATTTTTAGCATGATGGCTTGGTGCCCTAGTTCCCATGTTAGTGATCAAAAACCTTTTTTGGGGAGTATCTCTTTACATTTTAAATATTCTTTTTAATCCTGGTTTTTATATGTTTAATGTGATTCAATTAATTTTGCTCATTATTTTCTCAAGCTTAAATTGAGTCATTTGAGGTCATTTTTTTTCAAGCCAGAAGGAGACCTTTTAGGCTAGTTCTTGTATTCTTTGACACACCCTAAAAATGAGAATAGTGATATATATATATTTTTAATATACTTTATTGATTTTCTACAGAAAGGAAAAGAGAGGGACAGAGAGTCATAAACATTGACAAGAGAGAAACATCAAGCAGCTGCCTCCTGCACACCTCCCACTGGGAATGTGCCTGCAGCCAAGGCCCATGCCCTTAACTGGAATCCAACCTGGGACCCTTCAGTCCATAGGCCGACGCTCTATCCACTGAGCCAAACTGGTTAGGACGTTATATATATATTTTTAAATCCTCATTGAAGATATGTTTTTATTGATTTGAGAGAAAAAGAGAGAGAGAACACCAATGTGAGAGAGAAACATCCATTGGCTGTCTCCCCTTCATGAAATTTCCTGAAACAGAATTCAATAGCTTGTTTTATTCTTTAGAATTATGCAGGAAATATATTCACATCAAAGTAAATAGCATGCTATAGTTTCATCTTCTAGGAAACCTCATTTCCCCCTTTCCCCCCAGAACTAAGTTTTATTTTTAACATCTCTAAGCTCTATAGTTTCCAGTTATTCAGAATTCAAATACTCCATGAGCATTCGCCAAGAAAAATGCATTTGAAATGCATCCTGAAGCCTCTAGTCTCCTCCTTTCTGTGCCCTTTGTCAAAGTCCCTCATCATGTCCCTTCTTTCAGCCTCTTTCTGCCCCCCTCACCTAGAACCCCCTTCAATGAGGGTATCTTGGGCTCTCTAGGGAATGCCAATGTTCATAATTAAATTTGCAAACCTACTGTAATCATTCCCAAGTCTATATGAGTATTGCAACTACCCTATTATACTGTCACCGTGTTTGGAAAATTCTAATAGGGAAAGCTGTCACCTGGAGCTGAAACAAGTGACAATCTTATGTTGGTGTCCACCTCTGAATTCAAATGGCCTCAAATCGGGTTAAAGTGAATGTATTCAACAAGCGTGGAGTTACAGTTTTCTTCCCTCCAACTGCAGGTATTTTGCGGAAAGGGACACCACAGCAGCTCAGCAGGTCCTCTCTGACTCTCTTCATCCAAAATGCAGGTAAGTTTTGAAAAGGAGGATTAGGCTTTCCAGATGAGGTGGAGTTAACTTCATCTCCTGCATGGGTCTGTTGATGAGCTTCTCGGGAGTCACACCCTGAAAGTGAGGCTTGAAGCTCTTTCAGACAAACCCTTCTGACACATTCTGAATAGACAGTTAACACTTCAGGCACTGGTTTGCATTGGCTCTACATGCAAACGATTGCTAAATTGGCTGGCATGAGGTAGAGTCCTTAATTACTATAAAGTTTTGCCTTGCAAATACTATGGAATGACTTGTGCTTTAAAGTTTATTTGCACATTTACATATTACTCTAAATGGTTGGCTTAGGGTTTTCTCTGCATGTTGTTTTTGTTGATGTTAAATGGAAAACATAAGCCTGAAACATGCTGTTCTTTGTGAACTAAATGGCTATAACCTACAAAAAATCTTCAGGCACTTATGGGATTGAGGATGTAAAATGGGCCCATTAGAGGAAGGTATGTATTTAAAGGGACTGGTGTAATCACTGGTCCCAGGAAGACAGGGGTGGTAGGCACAGAAGGAGAAAGTGGAGTCTGGAAGGAAAAGTTCAGAGACAAGGTGTATGATGGGGGACTGAAGGGGAGGATGAAAGTCATGAAGTCAGGGACTAACTGAAAAGTCTGGAATTGCTGAGGCTTTAAAATAAATTATAGGTTCTAAATTATTTGTCCTTTTGTTTACCTTTCTAATTTTTTTCTTTACCTGGTTACATGAAGGGATATCACTAAGGAGGACATAAGGTATTTTTTCTTTGCTTTGTGTTTTGTTGCCTTTATTTTCTTTTTGAATAAATATAGGCAAAATTTTTAAAGAAATATAAGATCATGAAATCTTTCAAAAAGCTAGCATTTTCTATCTTTTAATTTAAGATGGTGTATTGTATTTTGGCTTTGTTTTAAGGAGAGGAAAAAACAGGTTAAACCAACCTGATAGGTGATGTCAAAAACCCTTTCTACACCATGGCTCTCCCTGCATGGAGCAGCATTTTGAACGCTTCACCTAAAGACTGACTACCTCTCCACACACGCTCTGACCCACCCTCTCCCAGAGGTGGCCGTTCCATGTGGGAGTTCTTCGCACAGAGCAAATTTCTTCTCCTAATAATGCATTTCTCACTTCATTATTGTAGATAGTAGTTATGTATGCTTTAGTCACTCTCATTATAAGGAGTTCTGCTCTTTTGCGATTATGGTTTTGTATCACTTTTTCTCCTCAGCATGGCAAGTTTCTTGTTAGTGCTCATGTTTTCTAACTAAACCCTATGTTTTATCCCAACATTCTCAAAATTCAGAAACAGATTTCGGGTCCCCCTCCCCAAAGTGCTATTATACTTATTCTAGCTTCTGTTAGCGAGGGCTCCTTTAATTATACTACACTTCTCAAATTTATATTTGTAATCTTCCATAAGATTAAATTATTATTTTCTTTTTATCTTTTCTTTACGTTGGGAAACCACTAATGTCACTCAGCTCCTTCTTGCTATATTACATGGCTAAAATAGAGCTGTGTTGATTGTTTACCTACACTGCGTGAATTGCCTATTTCTGAGATGCAGAGGCTCTGAGCTCCCTCCAATTAAAATTGACTTAGTCTGTGTGCAATGTCAGGTGGTGTTCCATCAGCCAGAGGACACGAATCCTCCAGGATCCTTGGGAAGAGACAATAAGCTTAAAATAACTTTTGATTAACCATTGCAGGGGGGTTAATTTTGTCTGTCAGCCATTCTCAGAGAAAGGCTTTATAGTTTACCTCCCAGGTCAGCATCCGAGAGGAAGTATTTGAGGGTTTGTGTGATTAAGAAGACGCTAGCATGTGCCCATGTGTGTGCACGCACAGGGCATGGAGATAAAACTACAATGCTTTGTCCCTCCAGCTACAGTTCAAATATGGATCACTTCAAATTGCTGGTAAATTTTACTGGATACAAGTCAGAATGTTTTGAAAATGTTACTGTCCTTCACTGATGTCTGAAAAAAAGTATATAGGATGTCCCCCCAAAATGTATACACACACTTTGAATAATTATAAAGGCAGTGTTTATTAAAATACATTTTATTTTCAAAATTGAGCTATCAGCTGTTAAAGTGTGCATATATTTTTGAGACACCCTGTACATTAACTAATGTGATAGCAACATGGGTTCTGTCAGGCCCTAAATATTTCAGGTGTTCAGCCTATAGATACTCAGAGAAACTCCTGTCTATCCTTCAGCAAGCATTATACGCCACTCCTTGTGGGAACATCCATCCATCAAATCCCGTAGTAACTTGAGGATTAAAGTAGATTTAAGTTTAAAGGAGAATTTTGACTGTTAGGTTTTGTTTGTTTGTGGGGGAAGATGTGTGGGTGTGCCAGTGTGTGTGTGTGTGTGTGTGTGTGTGTGTGTGTGTGTGTATGTGTGTGAGAGAGAGAGAGAGAGACAGAGACAGAGACAGAGAGACAGAGAGACAGAGAGAGTGTGTGTTTCCTGAAGAGAAGGATTCATTCTTTTGGGGTCAGGATATCCTACAGGTAATCAAATGAGTGGAGGTTGTTTGGGCTTCTCTTATATTTTCAATGCAGATAGAAACTTAATAAATATGGGGAAAAATAAATAAAAATAAATAAATATGGAAAGACTGTGTATTTACAAAGATTTGTAGAAGAGAAAATAGGTACTTATAAATTCACTTATATAAAGTTTCATAAATTTCACCCATGCCCTAACTGGTTTGGCTCAGTGGATAGAATGTTGGCCTGCAGATGGAAAAGTCCAGGTTTCATTCTGTCAAAGGCACATGCCTGGGTTGTGGCTCGATCCCCAGTAGGGGGCATGCAGGAGGCAGCCAATCAATGCTTCTCTCGCATCATTGATGTATCTATCTCTCTCTCCCTCTCCCTTCCTCTTTGAACTCAATAAAAATATATTTAAAAAATTTTTACACACAACCATTTTATTTGTTTATGAATCTTTTAAGATAAAAGTTTCCTTAATGCCTCTTTGGCTTATTGGTTGCTTTGTTGGTGGGCAGTGACACTTTAAAAAGAGATGACATTTATTTTCACATGAATTAAAGATAGTACTTTTGATTATAGGCAGTCATTTACAAGGTAGAAAGTACATATAGATAAATATAAACTTTGCATTGTGTTCTTGTGCTGTGTGTATTACATGTGTGTCTTTTAATGTAGTGTTTGCCGTGTACTGCATAAACTCTATCCTGCTTGGAAGCTAAATGTTTATAAATCTAGTTTTAAAATTGTATTTAGTTCCAGTGCTAACCATGTTTTAGTATAAAAAACACTGAATGAAGGTCCCATTAACGATGAAGAATGGATGTGGTTCCTGCCTACAAGACGTTAGCAATACGGAGGGGGTGAGGATTGGGGGTGCACAAGTACACACAGTAATGGAATGCAAGGCGGTATTTTCAGAATGCTTCTATCATGCGACCCTTCCTTCAAACAGCCTTGCTCAGAACCTCAAATTATAAAATGGATTAAAAGTGGAATTGCTATGGCTATATTGTCCTCGCTTAACCAGAGGAAATGCCATAGCACTTGTTGAGACAGATTTTTAAAAACCTATGTAGTATTCCTCCCTCCTTCTCTTCCTTCCTTCCTTCCTTCCTTCCTTCCTTCCTTCCTTCCTTCCTTCCTTCCTTCCTTCCTTCCTTCCTTCCTTCCTTTTTTTCTTCACCTTCCTTCCTTCCTCTTCTTCACTAAGTCTATTTATTTATCAACAAATATTTATTTGGCATCTGCTGTGTGTCAGACATCACAAACAAGGCTGAGTAGGATAAATGCCACGAGATAAAAGCAAACATGAGGAATCATGAGAGTGAGGTGGCACCTAGCTAGAGGAGAGGGTTCGTGGGAGAAATGTTGTTTGCTAATTAATGATAGTACAAAAGAGTATCATAGTGTTTGGCCTTTAGAGCTATCTTCCAAAGCTGAACTAAAGTGAACAGAGGAGAGGTGGCATGGCTTTACATAATTCCATTTCTGAGTTCCAAATCAATTGTATTGTGGCTTTTTAATTGACAACATTTTTGTGGTTTGTGTTTGATAACTGAATTTTAGACATCTGTGTAACAGTTTACACATGAATATAAAGGGAACAAGTACCGATTAAGATTAAATGCTATTCATTTATTCATTCATTCAGCAAATTCAGCAAAGCAGAATGGGAGCAAAAAAGGATGGACAAAGCAATTGGGTGAGTTGTTGGATTTCTGAACCAGAACAAAAATGTCTGAGGAGCACTGTCAAAGATGGCAAGGATGAAAATCTGCTTGTCCTGATGGACATATATAATCCAGTTGAATTTTTTAAAGGATAGTTTATTTTTTTGGATATATTTGTATTTGTATTATTATATAATACTACCTTGCCTGTCACCAACTGCAAAGTTTAGAAACTATATACAAATCATTTCAGAAATCATTCATAATTGTACTTGATAGTTTTCTTTTAAGGATTTCTATCAAGTATAGGCATTTAGATAAAATTTTACTTTAGAAGTTTTTTTATAATGCCCATTTCATATAAAAATATTTTGAACAGCAACCTTCTTTTTTTAAATGTACTGGATATACACTGAGTGGCCAGATTATTATGATCTCTGGACACAGTGTGCTTCTCTTGAGTACCTCATTTATTTGATATCAAAGATACTATAAATCATGCACCTGATCAGTTTTCCCCTTTGCATTGGCTGATAGAAAGCTCAGAGCAAATAGGTGGTTGATCTCCAGCAAAAGTCTAGAATGCTTTTGGTACAAATTTGAGATACAGATACACTGAGTGGCCAGATTATTATGCGTTCAGAGATCATAACAATCTGGCCACACAGTATATATTGCCAGATAGGATTTAATAACTGTTTTACTTAATTTTTTATAGACAGGTAGAAAGGGGACTAGAAAATATACCCTGAGCATTAAAATATTTATATTTTTTTCTTATTTTAAAAGTAATATAGATTTATTATGGATAATTTAGAAAATACAGGAAAGTAAACAAAAGGACCACCCCAATATTATTACTTTAACATACCCATATTAATATTTTGTGACATTTCACCCTAGCCTGCTTTCTGTACACATTTGTGCATAGATATATAATAAAACTGGCCTTTTTCAATACATAATGTTTTATGTTCTGCTTAGATAATCTTTTAGTGTCTGAATATATGTTATATGAGATTACCATAATTTACTTCACCAATTACCTTTTTAGAATATTTGCATAGTTTCTACATCTTTCCCATTATACTAGTAAATAATACCATAATGAATATCTTTGCATGTGAAGCTTTGTCAATTTTCTATTTTTTTTTCCTCTCATATATTTGGAATTGGAGTTACCAGACAAAGCATTCTCTTAGTCTACATTATTGAAATTTTCTGATTAATCAAAAAATTCAGGGTTTTGATAAGGTGAAGAGGGAAGGAAAGCCTGCTGTTCTGATAATTTACTAATCAGGTTATCATATCTTTAAATCTTATTTCCATATGTGACACGCATTGCCTTGTGGTTTGCACCTTACAGCTACTCCTTTGCAATCGTGGGCATCAATATAACTGATCTGGCATATAATCTACTGGTGAGCGGAGCCCTAAAAACCCATTTCTACAACATCGCACCGGAAGCTCCAACATTGTCTCACTTCCAACAAACATTCTGTAAGTGTCCGTTGCTTCATTATCATGGTAGATTTCTATACAATGCTCTAGACAAGGATCGAAGCTGAGTTGTCTTTGTGATTTAGCTGCTTTGATGAGTTTGAAATTTTTTGTCCTCTTTCCCAGCCGGTGCATAATACCCAATATATCTGTTTTTGTCAGATTTAAAGACTTCATGGAGGTCTCTCTCTCTCCCATTGGTCCAGCATGACATAGCACATAAGAGCTCAGGCTCTGAGGACTACCTGAGTTGACTCCCAAATCAATGGAAGTCAACTAACCTCTCTAAGCCTTAGTTATCTCATCTATAAAAATAAGTCATTTCCTTACAGAGCTGCTATAAAGGTAAACTTATTAACTAGCTCCATAGTGCTAATGAACATTAGAAAGAGGAAGTGTTGGTTTACATGGGTTTACATACTGATCTAGATCTCCCCAGTGAAATAGCCCAGCCATATCACTCTATAGTCATGCTCACAGTCACCAAGCCCTACCTATGTGCTCAGAGCTTCCAATCAGCTTTTAGTCCAACTAGCTTTTTATTTAGTCAAAAATATTCACAGACAGCCAAGGGTTGTCAAATGTCTGTGTGTGGCGGTTAAACACATATCCTCAAATTTTTGACACTCCTCCCACTAAGAAGTAAGGGAGAGGGGAAAGGGGTTGTCCCTCTCGTTCCTTGAAACTTGGTCTGACTGACGGGATGAATTGAGTATAGCAGAATTCTACCGAGACTAGATCAGAAAAGGCTTTTGCCTAGCTCTCTGGGACTGAACTGCCTTTGGAGAGATGACCCAGAGGAAGGGATCTGATTCCTCCTGTTGTGAGGAAATCCAGGATACCTGGAGCAGCCGTATAGATGGTCTGACTGACAGCTACAGATGAGGTCCTAGCTGATATCCAGCATCTACCACCAAACAGTGAATAAAGATGTCTCAAAATTATTCCTGCCACCAGTAGTTAAGTCACCCCCAACCTTCAGGTCTTCCCAGTTGAGACTTCAAGCATTGTAGAGCCATCCCTCTTATGCCCTTTATGAATTCCTAACTCGGTGAATTTATGAGTATATTTAAATGGTTGTTTTAAGCCACTGGATTTTGACTTAGTTTCTTATTAAGCAGCACTTGATAACAAGAACAGTAAGTAAGCCTTAAGCATGAGAGTGAAAAACAAGCAGAAATAAAGCCACTAGAAGGAAATGGAAACTATACATGGGAAGAAAACTTCAAAAATCTGTTTCATTAATATCCCCAACGAGATAAGAGAAGAAATTACAACTATGAAACAACAAGGTGGTATAGAGAGAACATTTTGAGAACAAAAGAATGCTCTTAGGAATTAAAAATAGCATAGCAGAAATGAAATAGCCAGGAAAGATTAGAAAATAAAGCTGAAAACTCTCACAGAAAATAGAACAGTACACGTAAAAAATAAACTAAATAGAGGATCATTCTAAGAAGTCTTATAACTGAATAATAGGAGTGCCAGAAATAGAACAGTGACACTAGAGGAAGGGAATCATAGAAATAAATCAAGAAAAATTTTCAGAGCTAAAGGATGAGTTTTCATATTTAAACTAATAAGCACTAGCATAATAGATTAATTAAAATAGATTCACACCAAGATCCCTGTCATTGTGAAATCATTTTACAACTGGAAAGAGATGATTCTAAATCTCCAAAGCTATTATATAAAGAATTAAGAATCAAGATGCAATTGGACTTCTCAACAGCAACATGTATTCTAGAAGACAATGGAATAAATAATGTCTTCAAAGTTTAAGAGACTATTTTTTTATTCTTTATTGTTTAAAATATTACATGTGTCTCCTTTTTTCCCCATTGACCTCTCCCCAGTCATTCCTACCCTCCCCAGCACATGCCCTCACCCCTCTAGTGTCTGTTTCCATGGGTTATGCTTATATGTGTGGATACAAGTCCTTTGGTTTATCTCTCACCAACCACCAACCACTACCTTCCTGAGGTTGGATGGTCTGTTCGATGCTTCTGTGTCTCTGGATCTATTTTAGTTCATCAGTTTATGTTCATTATATTCTGAAAATGAGTGAGATCATGTGATATTTATCTTTCTCTGACTGGCTTATTTCCCTTAACATAATGCTCTCCAGGTCTATCCATGCTGTTGCAAATGGTTCCTTCTTTTTTACAGCAGCACAGTATTCCATTGTGTAAATGTACCACCATTTTTTAATCCACTCATCTGCTGATGGGCACTGAGGTTGTTTTCAAATCTTAGCTATTGTAAATTGTGCTGCTATGAACATAGGGGCGCATATATTCTTTCTGATTGTTGTTTCTGGTTTCTTGAGATACTCCTAGAAGTGGAATTACTGGGTCAAATGTCAGTTCCATTTTTTTTTTTTTTTTTAAGAAACTCCATACTGTTTTCCACAGTTGCTACACCAGTCTGTATTCCCACCAGCAGACCATGAGGTTCCTTTTTCTCCATGTCTTTGCCAGCACTTGTCATTTGTTGATTGGTTGATAATAGCCATTCTATCAAGCCATTTTATGAAGACAGGCGTGAGATATTATCTCATTGTCGTTTTAGTTTGCATCTCTCAGATGATTACTGACTTTGAGCATGTTTTCATATGTCTCTTGGCCTCTTGTTTGTCCTCTTTTGAATAGGTCTTTTTAGGTCATTTGTCCATTTTTTGATTGGATTCTTTATCTTCCTTTTTTGAAGTTGTATGAGTTCCCTATAAATTTTGGAGATTAAACCCTTATTGGAGATACATTTGCAAATATGTTCTCCCATATAGTGGGATCTCTTGTTGTTTTGTTGATGGTTTCTTTTGCTGTGCAGAAGCTTTTTATTTTTATATAGTCCTATTTGTTTATTTTCTCCTTAGTTTCCATTGTCCTAGGAGCTGTATCAGTAAAGCTATGACATATGTCTAACATTTTGCTGCCTATGGATTCTTCTAAGATTTTATATGGCCCTAACCAGTTTGGCTCAGTGGATAGAGCGTCGGCCTGCAGACTGAAAGGTCTCAGGTTCAATTCCGGTCAAGGGCATGTACCTTAGTTGTGGGCACATCCCCGGTGGAGGGTGTGCAAGAGGCAGCTGATCAATGTTTCTCTCTCATCAATGTTTCTAACTGTCTATATCTCTCCCTTCCTTTCTGTAAAAAAAAATCAAAAAAATATATTTTTTAAGAAGATTTTTTTATGGTTCCCATCTTACGTTTCAGTCCTTTATCCATTTTGAGTTTATTTTTGTGAATGATCTAAGTTGGTGGTCTAGTTTCATTTTTTTGCATGTATCTGCCCAATTATTTTTAAAACTTAAGGGAATATGATTTCCAAGTTAGAATTCTATGTCCAGTCTGACTTACCAATTAAGTATGGGAGTATAATAAAGACATACTTTTAATGCAGGGTCTTAAACATTGTACCTCCTGTAACTTTATCAGGAAGCTTCTAAAAAGATATGCTCCTACAAAATAACAGTGTAAAAATGAATTAGGTCCAGAAAGCATGAAGTCTAGCGTAGAAGAAAAGTGAAGAGAATTTTTAGGATGACGGTGAAGAGAAAGCACAACATGATATCTATGCAATAGTCTGTGAATAATAAATCCAGATCTTAGCAGGTCAGAAGTCTCTGGGAGAGACTCTTTGAAAAATATGAAATTAATGGAATATATACCAATTTTGAATACATTTAAAAAAACACCACTGGCATACTTAGGAAATGGGTTAGGGTTAAATTAAGTAAATTGAAACTAAGCAAATAAACAAAGAGGAAACATTAATACCAGGTAAGAAATGTGATAATGTGTGGTTGGAATGGGTGAAAAGGAGCTAATACTTCATCATATATATAGGGAAGTTTTTAAAAATCAAGCAACAAGTATGTTATTTAGAGCTATGGATGTCAAAAATCACAAGAATCAGCTGAAAGAGTTGAGATGTTGCTTTAGGAACTAGGACATGAAGTGCTGCAGGTTGCTTTTAGTAACAAGACTTCTTAAACTGTGTTCAGTGTGATTTAGATAAAAAGTACACAACAAATTTTTAAATACATACACTCTGTGACATTTTAATGGAAAATGGAAGTCTTCAAATATGTGATTACAGCTCCTATTTTGACAACTAGATGGTTATACACCTGTAACAGCTCTGACCATTTCCAACAAATATTATTGAAGTTTCACTACTGATCAGGTGCTGACAGAGGAGTACAGATATCTAAATAAATAATTAAAGCATGGTTGGAAGGATTTTGTGATTGAAGAAGTGAAAATGCTGTTTTTAAAAAACTTAAAGGCTGGCTGACAGCTCACTCAGTGTGGGACTCAGGGAAAGCTTCCCAATGCAAATGCCACTTCTTGTGAGACTGAAGGATGAGTGGCATGTGGCTGGGTGGTTCAGCCAGCGGGAGTGGCACAGGCAAAGGCTACAAGGCAAGAGAGCATGTTAGATTCAAGGACTAGAGAATAATGTTTGGGAGGGGTGTGACCAAACATGACATTGGTAAGAGCAGGGATGGAGGGCACATATATTAAAGAGCACATATATTTTAAGCCATTACAAGAGCATAAAGTGTATGTAAGTAATGCCCCTTGCTACGTTTCCTTACCCCTTGTATTTGCCCTGTTCTATGTTTACCATGCTCTTTAGGGAAGCAGCTTTCAGAGGAAGTCAATTGAGTTTGGTTTTGGTATGCCAGGGATGAGTTCTTTTGGAAAATCCCCATGGAGCTACATAGCGGGCATTCTAGTGCAAAGCTCTGGAACTCTGAAGAATTACAAGGGCGGGTGTGAGATTCATCGGCACTGAGGAGAAAATCAGAGCCTCGCAGTGGGGGAACTCTTACAGGAGAGAATCAGAATTAGAATCAGAGCCATTGACATTGAAGGACAAAAGTGGCATTTTTTTGTTTGTTTGTTTTCTTCACTGCCTGATTCCTCAGCACAGAGCCTGCTGCAGAGTAGGTACTCAGTAAAATGTGATGGATGGATGGATGGATGGATGGATGGATGGATGGATGGATGGATGGATGGGAGGCTAAAATGTTGGATGATGTCCTTTGTGGGAGAAGGGGATTCTAATTTCCCTAGAAAAATTTATCCTTGGGCTGAATTGATATGCTTCCAAGAGAACCCTAGCCCAAGTGAGTACGCATGCACTAGGACAGTGGTCAGCAAACTCATTAGTCAAATATATTAGTCCATAGAGCCAAATATCAACAGTACAATGATTGAAATTTCTTTTGAGAGCCGAAAACCTGCTTCTGCGCATGGGCCATGAAGTTTCAATCGCACTGTACGTGCGCTCCAGAATGTGGTATTTTGTGGAAGAGTCACACTCAAGGGGCCAAAGAGCCTCGTGTGGCTCAGGAGCCGCGGTTTGCTGACTACTGCACTAGGACTCCTTTCCCAAGGCCATCACCAGGCTTTAGGAAGAGCAGCGGTTGGGGTGTAAGCAGACCTTTCTAGAGGAAGAAAGCAGTGCCCTGAATTCATCGTTCCTCCATTGGACATGACCAGTTCTGCCCGTTTCCTCTGTGATATTCTTGCAATTACCTGTGTCCTTGCATATGTCTCTGCTGTCTACTAACTACTTGCAGTGAAACAAAACCAAGACACATTCAAGCACCAACAGATAGGCTGCAGGCTTGGACTGGAAAGCCAAATTAGTATTCAGAACCGGTTTCATCTAAGCGAAAGAATGTGAGAATATGACAGCTTTATCGGTCCTCGGTGGGCACTGCACTGCCAACATACATTCTACTAACACTGCATTCAGTCTAAAGTCCCACTGAACACACAGCTCCACTGAGATGAAGTAAGGTTCCTGTAATGAGCAGAAGGAAAGCGTAATGGCCAGAAGAGGAAAAAGAATTATATTTTCTTTGACCTTCAAAAGAAGGAAGTGTCCAGTAGGAATAAGAACCAGTGGGAGAGAGAATACCAATGAAATGTCTTTAATTCCTCATGGATTATTTTAATGCATAATGCTGGAAATCTGATTCTATATATGAAACAGCTTAGGTGTCTTTATTTGAGCTCAGAGGCCAAGTCAGGAAAATTAAGTGGGTGCTTTATATAGCAAGGAATGGAGAAATTATATATTATCAGAGATTTCACTTAGAACCATAAAATTTTTAATATTTAGCAAGAAGCCAAAGGAACTTGAAGAGAGGGTGTTTTCTATTCCAGTGGTTCTCAAACATTAGTGACATGAATGAGACTCCTCTTACTGAACTGTGATGTCTGATTGAATCTGGGAGGGTCTGCATCTTTAGAGGGAACTACTCTTCTTGGGATGCTTTAAGAGTTTTCCCAGCCCCTGAGATGGACGAAATATTGAATTGTTTTGGTTAAATAAGATACTGAGATTAGAGGAAACAAGTTGTGCACTGAAACAACCAGCATAACGGGTAGTCTCTAAGTCATGCATGTGAGAAATGGTGAGGAAAAATAGGATGCTTAGCCCAGGAGAGAGAGAAGCTCAGGGCAAAAAGGGCACTTCATGTACTTGAAAAGGAAAAGTATTGAATTTGTTTCAAGAAACACAGGGCAACATAGTTTGGCTTGGTGAAAGGAAGAACCATTTAAGAATCAGGTTCTTAGAATACTACTTGGCCGTAAAAAATAAAATAAAATAAAATAAAATAAAATAAAATAAAATAAAATAAAATAAAATAAAATAAAATAAGGAAATGTTACCCTTTGTGACACCATGGATGGCCTGGAGTGCTTTAGGCTAAGTGAAATAAGCCAGTCAGAGAAAGACAAGTACCATATTCTTTCATTCATATGTGGAACTAAATAAACTAACAAACAAAATAGAAACAGACTCATAGATACAGAGAACAGACTGAACAGGAGGGTTAGGGAGCTGAGTGGAAAAGGTAAGGGATTAACAAAACAAACAAACAAACAAAATAAAACAAAAAAAACCCTCATAGATGCAGACAACAGGATGGTGATTACCAGAGGGAAAAGGGAGTGGAGGAGGTGGCAGCAGGTAAAGGGTGGATAAATGGTGGTAGAAGGAGACTTGACTTGGGGTGGTGAACACACAATAAAATATACAGATAATGTTTTATAGAATTGTACACCTGAAACCTGTATGATTTTATTAACCAATGTCCCCCAATAAAATCAATAATATATAAGGAAAAATGGTTCTATCCTCAGGGTCTCTGTTTGGGTCCCACAGAGAGGGATAATATACCTAGATGGAACTGGTAGCTTTCAAATCACTCCACTCTCATTTGAACTCTTTTTCTGAAAATAAATTCCTTGTATCTATTGGGGTTGGGGGGGGGGGGGGAGAAACAAATCCATGGAACAGGCTCATGTCAGTGTGGCCACCAGAAGAGTTCACCACTGGATGATGCCTCCATGAATCCAAGCATCAAGGAGCAGAGATGGTTGGGGTGGCTCCTAGGGTCACTGATAACGCTGATCTGGGGCTTCTTATTTGGATGAGGGCTGGTGTGTGTCCCCATCAGGGATGTTCATGTTAACTTGTGTTAACACAAATTAACTAGCATGTTAATGTGTGAGGATGGCCCAAAGACAGTCCAATTCCAAAAGTCAACCCCCCCCCCAAAAGGCAATATAAATCCTCTTTCTCCTTAGTATCCTTCCTCCCATAGTTATAGAGCACATGTGTCAAACACAAGGCCCGCGGGCCAAATCCAGCCAGCCAGGCCTTGCAATGTGGCCCACACCGCGCTGTCATCACTGCACTCCGCTGTCAGTTTATGACATTGTCAGTTTATGACTGTTCAGTAAACCATTCGGCCCGCGATTTAGGCTGGATTTTAGATTTTGGCCCCTTCTCTGATTGAGTTCGACACCCCTACTATAGAGAGACCATCTACTTAAAGACACACGAGCACACCTAGCAATGTAGGGAATGAATAATCAGGTGAGCCTGTGGATGCGGACCAACATCTGGCCGTGTGTGTTGGGGGTGAGTGAGAGCGAAGGTCACTTGTAATTTTGTATGATAGTGAGATAGGGATTTTCAAAATTCTGTTTATGAAGCTGTGTTAAAAGTTTTCTCTTAAGTAGCTATTGCCAGGAAAACAAAAGGTACTGTGTGGTTTTTTTTTACAGCTAGAATTGGGTATGTTTATTCCAAAATTCTCTCCCCATGCTCCCTATCATCTCTGATGCTCACTCCTTTCCCACGGAGGTGAGGAAGCTGGGATTCAAACTGGGTTTCTGCTCCAGAATCCTTGCTCCCAGTTCCCACTGCCTTCTAATGAAAACACAGAGAAGAGCTTGTGTAATGATGGAGTAAGGATTTTGAGCGTGTGTAAGGATTTTTAACTAGGATTATTTTCTCAACTGATTTTTTCTAATATATAGAGACACTTGGGCTTGCAATAGATTTACTACAAACAAATATCTACTATTATCCATTTTTTCTTTATTGATTAAGGTATTACATATGTGTCCTTATCCCATTGCCTGCCATCCCCCCACACTCATGCCCTCACCCCATGATGTCTGTGTTCATTGGTTAGGCTTATATGCATGCATACAAGTCCTTTGGTTGATCTCACCCCCTTACCCTCACCCTCCCTTACCTTCCCTCTGAGGTTTGATGGTCTGATTGATGCTTCTTTGGATCTGTTTTTGTTCATCAGTTTATGCAGTTCATTATATTCCATAAATGAGTGAAATCATGTGATATTTATCTTTCTCTGACTGACTTATTTTGCTTATTAGCATAATGCTCTCATCTTTTTAGAAAGCTGTCCATATATCCGTTCTGCATGTAGTGGAGGGAGAGGGCACAGTGGGAAAACAGGACTCAATGAATAGATTCTCATATCAAATACCTAACATTTGTTCTAAAATTGTTCCCAATTCAGGTCATTCTTAGATAACATTTGTGAGACATAAAGGTATTTGAATATGAAATTATGCTTCAGAGCAAGGAAGTGTTATTAACAATTTCATGTAATTTAACGACCAATCTGTGTTGTTTAGAGTTGATTTACAACTTTTATTGTCTCATAATAGATTGTCAGGGTGCATTTGTTTGATTTGTCAGCGTAATTTAAAACTTTATTCAAATCAGATATCAAGAGAGAAAATGGCTGAGTAGAGTGATTTTGAAAAATTAGGCCATTATGTTCATTTAAGCAGGAGGGGAAGGATGAAGCAGTCACTGCCCGCCTTTCAGAAGGTCCCTGATGTGATTCGGATTCAAGAGAAGGCAGGATTAATTTTTATTTCTGCTTGAGAGGCGTGAGGATCATTCCAGAACTAATTGCAAAAATCATGCAGATTAGTAGCTCCTATTGGATCTTTAAGAATAATTTTAACAGTAGTATTTGCTGGGAAATACTTTTATTTAAATGCTCCTCTCTTCTGTGAGCTCCACGTTGCTGTTATTTGGTCTGACATCTCTTTGAGCCATTCAGGGTGATTTTGAATATGATTAAGGATTTTTCCCCCTCCTGCATTCGTATCACTGTCTTATCTCTAACAGGCTACTTGATGCACGAGTTTCATAAGTTTTGGATTGAAGAGGACCCCATGGACATCATGGAATTCAATCGCGTGAGGGAGAAATTCCGCAAGAGGATCATAAAGCAGCTGCAGAACCCCGACATGGCGCTGTGCCCACACTTTGCTGCTTCGGAGGGTTTAATCAACATCTAGGCGCCTACGCTGATTTTCACGCATTCCCCGGAACACTGCCTCATTCTCGTGTTAGATCTCTGCTTCGTCCTAGCTCTTACCCTGAATGCACACAGTGATTGTATGCATGCCTTTTGTACAGTTCTCATCTCTCGGTCATAATTACCAGATCTCCAGGTGCGGCTGTCTCTGGAGCACCGGCTCATCGTGTGGCATTAAGCGGTGTTGCATCTGCCGTGGCCCCACGTATGGAGAGAGTTTTCTATTTTTTTAGATTGTTTTCCTCCCTCTCATAATTCAGCATTGAAGAACCGTATTTCTCTAGCTGTATTTTGTATGTAAGGGAGTTAGCTGGATCTTGTTCTGTGGAAACCTTTTAATTTATTGATATGTTTCATGACTACTGCTGCTAGCTTTTCAAAGCCAGGTTCATGCTTGGGACTCATTCCAATAAAGTATACCACTTTAAACTAATACAGACAGACACATGATAAGCCAAACTACTGCAAACATAGCTACGCTTCCCAAAAATATAGCGAGGCTCACAAAGAAGCGAATTTAGGTAGCTGCTGTTTTTGTTTTAAGTACTGCACAATTATATTGGAACTTACCCCCACGTCTGTCATAGTCATTTGGATATCCAGTTACTTTATTCCCATCATTTCACGGGCTTCGATGCCTGTGCACGTTTATGATGCTTAGAGCCTCAGAAGAGAAGCCTGCATACATACTCGGAAAGCTGCTAAAGGTTTCTCACTGCCTGCCTCCTGCTGAGCTCACAGTTCCTCCTGGCACTGTTCTGACCTAAGCATCTTTGCTTGGGGAACTGAGTGCTGCCTGGTTTCTCTGTCAAGAGGCAATATTAAAAAACAATTTGCTGCAAGAGAGGAACCTACGCTATGTCCTTCTCCAATATGTCTTGAAAATAATGGCCTTGTCTTATAAGAATAGAAGTAAATTGCTTAGAAGCGGGAAGTGATCAAATCGTTCCGAAACTGCTAAAAAATCATTTAAAAAGCCACGATTTTGTTTGGAATTATGATTGTAGTCTGTTGAATAGTATTGACCATGGCATTTCATACCCATGGTATTTTATACCTTCTACCGATTTTAGTATTGTTAGACATTTGTGTAACCACTTGCTTAATCAAATGAATTTTGAGTACTGCCTGTCGGTTATCTGAATAAATGACATGTCATTCTACTGTAACGTGCGGTGGATTCCATTTTAATATCTTTGTGCTCACACAGCTTTTGAATATGCAAATGTGTGAGTGGGTAGAATTTCAAAGACAGACAACCTGGGCTGAATATAAATTGTGCCATCCTTCCAAGTAACCAGGAATAAATTAGAATGTCATGTCTGAGAAACTTCTTTTATTTAACTGATCTGGAGGCCTGGCAGTGCTTTGATGAAAGAATAATAAGGTCCACCTTTTTCTTTGTGGCCTCCTGTCTGGTTTGTCTGCTGATAAAGGAAATAGCAAGCTGCCTATTGGTTCCTTGTCCGCTCTAGTTCCCCTGGCAGTTTGCTCTCCCTTCCCTCTCAGCTGTGTACCAGGTGGCGGCATTTTGCATCTAGGCTATTGTAGCCCGTGCCCATGAGTGATGACAAGACTAAGTATCCCCTCTGCCTGGGGGAGGATTGTGAACCAGGTACGTGGCCTCCCCGGGGAGCCCTGATTCCTGCCGCAGCTGCAGCTGCTGTAGGCGAAGCACTGGTCCTGTGGCACTGGCAGGGCTTGCTGGTGTGTTTGCGGCCTTTCAGCAGCTCACGTCTCTTCTGTTCAGGTAGAGATGGTAACAAGGTTGCAAGTTTTCCCTTCTGGCTCCTCCAATGATTTCTCCCTGTTGACTCTGAGCATGGCTGCACTCTTTGAGGGTGAAAAGTCCCACCTCGTCCAGGGTATAATTAAATCCTTATTCACACCTCCCGGTGAAGATGCATTCTACCCAGGAAGAGGATGTGAGATGAGAAAACAAAAAGCAGGTTTAAAACACATTGCAGCCCTCGCTGGTTTGGCTCAGTGGACAGAGCGTCAACCTGCGGACTGAAGAGTCCCAAGTTCGATTCCGGTCAAGGACACATGCCCAGGTTGCAGGCTCGGCTCCCAGTATGGGGTGTGCAGAAAGCAGCCAATCAATGATTCTCTCTCATCATTGATGTTTCTATCTCTCCCTTCCTCTCTCTAAAATAAAAATATATTTTAAAAAAAGCATTTCAGCTCACACTACAGAAAAACCCCTCTTTGAAGCACCATTTCTGAAAATTACAACTTTATTCTGATTTCTCTTCTCACATTCTTGTTATTGTGCTGGGGAAAAAATATCATTTGCCTGGTAAGCCACCATCTTTTTTTATTTGGAAAGAAGCTTAAATGCAGGGTGGGCAACAGTAGATTAACAGTTGTAATACAAATAATACAATAATTAATAAGTAATAACACAAGAATAAACTCTCTGTTTTGTGTATTCACAACCATAAGCCTACTTTGCCCACCCTACCCTATGGCAATCCCAAATAATAGGATGGCCTTACAATGTATCCTCCAAAGCAGGACATTTCTGAGAGAGGAGAAGGATTCTATCAAAAGTCCTTTAGGACAATAGGGTAAAACTAGACAGTTTGCAGAAGCTGAGATGTTAAGTAATTAAGAGAGACCAGGAGACAGGCATTAGTAGGCATTATCTATCCACAACTGGGTTAGACAAACACAACACAACTTCTTCACTTTTTCTAACCTCTGCAGCAAAGCCTTAGACATTGTGATATCCAGAATACTTCCCCAAATCTTAAAGACCCATCAGACAGTGGGCTTGGTCTGTGCTGGGAGGTCAGCTGAATTGCCTGGGCTTATAGCAGGTTGGCAATGGGGAAATAAAACCTGGCACTCAAATGTCATGACTGCAGATTATCTCCGTAAATATATGGGGCCATATCCAAACTAAATGGGAATGAGGAGAGGACCAGAGTTGATGGAGTGTGAGGAAAGGGAATGGGAAGTAGAAAGAAGAAAAAAGGAATAAAGAGGAAAGTATCATGCCATAGCCACACCCAGGAAACTTTGAGCCACGTGCTCATCAAAGCAATACCTGTAAGTCTTCAGAGAAGTAACTGTTCTAATCTAGAAATGGGTGGCTGAAAAGCAGAGCAAGTATAACGTCAAGTCTTAGGAGATGTAAGAGATTCTGCAATGGGTTGCATTTCAAGAGCTAACATGCAGTGAGTTTGATATACGTACCAGGGATGTGCTAGTCCTTCATTTCATCTCCTCAACAATATACAGAGTGAGATTGTTAGCTTACTTATAATTCTAATCTAGACAAACAGGATTGGAAAATGTAAAGACCTTACTAAAGCTGTCAAGAGACAAAAAAAAAAAAAAAAAAAAATCACTAACCACCATGAGATATCACCTTACACCTGTTAGGATGGCTATTACCAAAAAGACAAGCGATAACAAGTGCAGATGAGGGTGTGGAGAAAAGGGACCTTTGTGCATTCTTGGTGGGAATGTAAGTTGGTGCAGCCACTATGGAAAACAGTATGGAGGGTCCTCAAACAATAAAAAAATAGAGCTTCTATATGATCTAACAATTCCACTTCTGGGTATTTATTCAAAGAAAAATGAAAATCCTACCTCAAAAAGGTATCTGCACCCCCATGTTCATTATTGCAATATTACTTACAACTAGAGACCCAATGCATGAAATTCATGCATGGGAGAATCCCTCAAGCTGGTCTGCACCCTCTCCAATCTGGGACCCCTCAGGACTATTGGCTCCTAACTGCTCACCTGCCTGTCTGCCTGATCCCCCTAACTGTTCTCCCTTGCCTGCCTGATTCCCCTAACTCAGTGATCAGCAAACCGTGGCTCACGAGCCACATGTGGCTCTTTGGCCCCTTGAATGTGGCTCGGTGTTAGAACCACTTCTTCGAAATAGACTCGCCCAGGCCGAAAACCAACATCTGCTCAAGGGCCACAAAGTTTCAATCACACTGTACGTGCGCGCCCGCATGTAGTATTTTGTGGAAGAGCCACACTCAAGGGGCCAAAGAGCCACCCGTGGCTCTTGAGCCTCGATTTGCCGACCACTTCCCTAACTGCTCTCCCCTGCTGGTTTAATTAACACATTATCCTTTTATTAGTATAGATAGCCAAGACATGGATGCAACCTAAGTACCCATCATTGGATGAATAAAGATAATGTTATATATAAAATGGAATATTATTCATCCATAAAAATAAAGAAATCCTGCCATTTGCAACAACATGAATGGACCTTAGGGACATTTAGACTCCATATTAAGATGTCATTTGTACATGGAATCTTAACAAAAACAAAAACAACAAAAAACACACCAAAAAACCTAATCCATAGATACAGATTGGCAGCTGCCAGAGTTGGAGGATGGGTGATATGGGTTAAGATGGTCAAAGGTACACCCCAAAAATGAATGGCATAGCTAAACCTTGAACCCAGGGCCTTATGCCCAGACTTTTAATCAGTATGCTGCCCTCCCTAATTGGAATTATTCTCTACCATCCAGGGAACTGGCGGGTTATAAACATGCACACACATATATCCAAGCCCCGAGTGAGAATATGTGTGCAAGTAACATTTCTGCTCAGCTCTCTGTAGGGTGAATTGGTACCTGTGGATCACCAGCGCTACCACATGGTCGCTCAGGACTTCCCACATTGTTGGTCACATTTCCTCTTTGTAACAGAGAGAACAATTCTGACAGGACTGTGAGCTCTTTCTCCTGACCCTTGTCCCCCCTGAGAGACTCAGCTTCCAGAATGCTCCTATTCACAGGACACTAACCGGCCTGATGTCATCCATTAACAACCCTGAAAGCTCCCCAGAGACCCCAGGTAGGTGATTAGGGGCAGGGGCAGGACAAGGTTACAAAAAAAATACTGACTCAGCACCTTTCTGTGAGTTTATCTCCTGACAAAGTGTGACAAGAAGAAGAGAACGCTGAACTCCAACTAGAAAAGCCACAGTTAAGCCCACCCCTGCTCTGTCCCACAAGGTGTGCTAAGGTGGATGTCTTCAGCATTGCCACCTGCCACCCAGGGCCCCGGGCAAATTCCACAGTGTCACAAGGCCTGGGTTTGGGAACAGACTTCATTAGGGAAATCTCTAAAGCCAGGATCAACAAGACAAAAGAAGGTGTGTTGGTAGCTAGACACATGGTAAGTCCAAGTTCAGGTGGAGAGCCAACCCACTGTTGTTCTTGCATCTTTTAGGGCAAGCCCAAGAGAAAGCCCAGCAGGGGGTGCTGAGCGGACAGGGCGGCTCTGTAGCCTGGCAGCTTGCACGTGGCGGCCCGCAGGGGGAGCCACATGGGAGCGCCCATGGCCCTGACCCCACCGACCTTGGGGTCTAAGAGACATTGCAGTCTGGGAGGAAATCTCTAGTCCTCCGGGAAGCTGAGCTTGGATGTGACCCCTTCTGCTTGGACATAGAGGAACCCACAGGCGCGGCTGGTTCGTCTCAGCAGCCCAGAGAAACCTCGTGAGTTATGTTTTGGTAAGTCTCCTCTCACACGGGAACACTCACATTTCAGACGTATTCGCTGTTTTAGGCCAAGTGTAGAGCAGTTACAGAGGAATTGGGACATCCACAGCCCCCAGCTGTATGGCACTGAGAGTGACACAATCCATTTTTGGTCAAGTTATTGCTTTTTCTTTAGAGCGATGGAAAAAACTGGCAGAAGACGTGTGTTTCAGCGTGCATACAGCTAGCATTCCTTCGGAAGGAGAATCTTCATTCCAACACTCACCTGGATGAATCGTGTGCACCTGACAGCTTGAGAAGCAGCGATCTAGAGGGAACTGATCTAGTCACCATTGAAACTCGGTAAGGTTTACTCTCAAACATTCCCTTTGTTTTCCCTCAACTTAGTCAGTAGAACATGACCCTGTTACCATTTCTAGCACGTTCTGTTGTCCTTCATCCCGAGGTGAAACGGGAGTGAGAGGGCTGTTATGGACTGAATGTTTGTGTCCCCCCAAATTCATACGTTGAAATCCCAGTCTGATTCTCACTCCTCAATTACAGTACTCACACCAGTTATTATGATAACAGTATGTAACTTGAAGAAATTTTATGAAGGAAGATGAGATTATCAAAAACCTTCAGCATTGTGCATGAAACACAGTGAGTTGGAAATAAACGTTAGCAGTTTTTAGTATTAAACTCTCGCTCCTTTGCTTGACTGCATGTAAGTTTCTTGAGAGCAGAAACTGAGCCAAGTTCATCATTATGTCTGAAGTGCTTAATGCATATATGTGCCTAGCACATAGTAAACACTCTCCAGATGTGTATGAACTGAGCACAAATCCAATCATCTCAGAGGGGTCCGGCCCCTGGCTCTTGTGCTAAACTGGAGCGCCCTCTGCTGGGCACGAGCCTGTTCGCACATCTGGGTGAAGCTCCTAAGGGAGCCCACACAAAGCCAGAAAGTTTCCCCAAAGGCTCATTCCAGGCCAAAGGTTCACCTGCTCAACGGAGGGGTTCTGATCCCTTCCGCATTGCTGCACATGGGGCCATCCATGTCATACATGCCACCATTATATTATTTGTTTTATGGAGAAACAAAATATTTTGGTTCAAATTTTATACCTTGCTTAGATAATAAACATGTTTATAACAAAATTAAGAGGAATATCCATGACAATTATTCATGCTGTCTCTCATCCAAACCCCCAACCCTCAGCACACCGACCAGTGTGTGAGACCGATGTGACATTAAACTCTCCAAAGCTTACCTTGTAGAGAGAGGTGGCTCTCCATTCTGGTCATTAGACTCAATGTAAACATCATAATTGCAAATTATAATTTATCTAGAACCTACTGTGCTTGGGTACCTTATATGCACTATTTCTACTGTTCCCACTGCCTCCTGAGATAGGTCGCACTACCCCCAATTTTAGATGAGAAGGCTGTGACTCCGAGAGTTTACTTGTCATAGGTCAAACAGTGAGCAAATGGCTGAGTCAGGATTGAGTGTAATGGTTGCCAAAGCCGGTGCTTTTTCCACTACGCCCTGCTGCCTCCCTTCTGAGGAGGATGCGGTGGAAAGAATTCCTTTGGCACCTCTCAGGGAATAAGACACCATGTCACTAGGAAGATTTTCTAGCCAAGATCCTGGTGCCTAGGATGATTCATATTTAGATCATGTTCCTTGAGAGTAGGGAAAGATATCTGTAAGCAGCTGGTTTTAGCATGTGAGGGCTGCAAAGCAAGTTCTCAGGGAAGCCATCCAAGGGATATTGTAGGAAATCTCAGAGGTCATAGGTGCTATTAATGCCTCCCCACAGCTAAAATGTCAACCCTTGCTAAAATCTGCTTTCCACTTTCAGCCATAATGAAGGGGAAGGTGATCATACTTGTCGTTAAATAACCATAAGGCAGATTCAGAGAGATTCTGCTTAGAATGCTGAATCGTAAGTAGAGGGGCCTGGGCATCTATCCAAAATGAAGTGCCAACGCATTTTCCTGTCCATAGCAAGAGAAATGTGGACACGAGAAGCCACACAATCACACACATTCAGTTGTACACATGTGGGACCCGATAAACTTTTTGGGCCACAGCCTAAAAGAATTAGATTTTGCCATTTTTCTCCCCATCGGAGAGCTATGCAGAGTGATTCCAGTAAAGGACTCCACTTATTCAGAGTTTCCAGTTGAAAAATATTGGTCTAGATATCAGGGGACCCTGCCTCTCCCCCCAGCATTACCATCATGAATAGTGGCCTAACTTTTCTGAGCCTGCCTTCTCTCTCTAAAATTTCACTGTTGAATCAAGTACCTTTAAAGTCCCCTCTAGCTAAAACGTCCAGAAACCATGGTCTGGTAGTGAAGATACAATTACATCCTTTGAAGTCAGCTTCAACATCATTGTGGGGCTATCTCCCCTGCCTCTCTGTGGAACCTTGGGTGTAAAGCATGTGGGCAAGTACCATCATGGGTGCCATCCAATGTCAAGTCTTCATTTGAAAGGATTCTACATTTTCTATAACTCAAAGGTTTTCACCACTCTAAGACATGTACACCACACCTCTTCCCCCCCCCTCTTCCCTTATATTACCTCATCAACTTTAATCACAGATATAGCTACAGAAGCCTTCATCTCAAACATTTGAAATCATACAATATTAAGTTATGAAATGTCTGTATTAGTCATTTCCTCCAGAGTAACAGAACAAATCATTTATTCTTTACCTTCCAAAAGAGAAGGTAAAGTCCTTGAGTGATGTTTAGTCTTCTTAATATCCAGTAACTTAAATACTAACAATGTATTAAGAATGTTTAAATACTATAATGTAAAGCCAATATATCTGATGTTACATGGTGGGGGAATAAGAGAAGGAAGAAAACAAAGATGACTTTAAACATATATGAAAACAGATTTTATATAAATTCAAAGGTGTATATATTTGTGCATATATATGTAATCTTTTTTGTCTTCTGTCTTTTATTTCCTCATCCTGTAACATAAAATATATTAACTTTGTATATCTCATACAGACAGGATGGAGCAAAAGTAGGTTTACTGTTATTTGTATAGAAAATAAGACCATAATTAATAAATAATAATACAAGAATAAACTCTGTGTTTCCTGTACTCATAACTATAAACCTACTTTTGCCCTACCCCTTATATAGAGCTATAGAGGCCGTGTGTGTGTGTGTGTGTGTGTGTGTGTGTGTGAACAAACCTTTTCATAACAAAATAAAGAAGATCCCAGTTGGTGTGGCTCAGTGGCTGAGCATCGACCTATGAACTAGGTTCAATTCCAGGTGAGGATACATGCCAGGTTGCGGGCTTGATCACCAGTGTAGGACATGTAGGAAGCAGCTGATCAACGCTTCTTTCTCATCATCCATCTTTCTATCTTTCTTTTCCTCTCTGAAATCAATAAAGTATATATTTTAAAAAACACAAAATAAAGAGTAATACTCATGGCAATTACAGTCCACATTTCTGTAACTGGCCATGTGGTCACAGATGGTATTTGTAACTACCTTCTTCAACTACCCATTCTATATGTTTTTTTGTTGATTAAAGAGATAAGAAAAATAATTATTTTATTAACATGGCTACAACCTAATTTCACTTTACTAAAGTGTTGTAAGAGCCTTAGGGAAACTCCAGCCAAACAAAATGTGTATAAATTTGTCTCTTCACAGAAAACATAAGACATTAAAATAAGGGGTTATAACCATTATAATTAAGGTGGTATAATGACATAAAAATTCATATTTCAGGGCTGAGTTCTTTTTTGGTGCCATGATAGAAAAAAAACTTCTGGTATCTTTTCAAGTCATCATACCTAATATTCAGAACATTTGTCAGTTTTTTGTTTGTTTTTTAATATATTTCTTTATTGATTTCAGAGAGGAAGGAAGAGGATGAGAGAGAAACATCAATGACGAGAAAGAATCATTGATTGGATGCCTTCTGCATGCCCCCTAATGGGAATCAAGCCTGCACCTGGGCATGTGTCCTTGGCCAGAATTGAATCTGGAATCCTTCAGTCCGCATTCCGATGCTCTATTTACTGAGCCAAATCGGCTAGGGCAACATAGGAGGAGGACCTATGTAATACTATGAACAATAAAGATTAAAAGGAGAAAATATATGTCCTGTAGTTAGGTACCACTACATCATTTTTTCCCATTAGAGATACCCCTTTATTTTTTAATATTTAAAAATTTTTATCTATTTAAGAGAGAGAAAGGGAAGTGAAGAGGAAAGGAGAGATCAATTTGTTGTCCCAGCCCCGCCAGTGTTGCTCAGTTGGATGAGCATCATCCCATGTACCAAGAGGTTACCTGGTTAGATTTCTAATCAGGGCACATGCCCAGGTTACTGGCTCCATCCCCGGAGGGTGACATGCAGGAGGCAGCCAATCGATGTTTCTCTCTCCTTCTCTCCCCCCTCTCTTTCTCTTACTATAAAATTAATAAAAACATATTTTTTAAAAATATGTTGCTCCATGTATTTATGCATTCATTGGTTGATTCTTGCATGTTCCCTGACAGAGGATCACACCCACAACCTTGACATATTGGAAAGATGCTCTAGCAAGCTCAGCTACTCCTTCATTCTCATCTCTATAGGTGAGTGGGCATGAGGTTTGTACAGCTAAGTCTGAAGCACTGGGCTTTTTGCTGAAGTACAGCTTTTTGCTGTAGATAGAAAGAATGTCCTTTTGTGTTGAGGGATTAATTTGCAGATTAAATACAGCCTCAACTAAAATTATATATTAATCATTATGGTATTGAAATAAACATATTTGGGAGACTAAAAAATACCAGAAAAAAAATAGAACATGGAACCAAATACAGAGATCTTTAAGAAAAATGTATTTTTCTATACACATCTTTTTCAGGAAGAGAATGTCTTATGGCTCAGAGATAAATCATCAATAATATTAAATGTCAAAGATATGATCTTTCGAAAGTGACATTCCAAACAAGCTGGTCCAAAGCCATCATTAAAGTCAGTGACATATGGTACAATGCATATGCAGCTCAGGCTGGCAGTCTCTTAAATTGCACATGGCTCTCTCACTTTCAAAATCAAGGTTTGGTGGTATTATCACATGGGACAAAATCAGATCTTACAAACGTAGTTTCCTGCTTACTCCGTTAGTCTGCAATATGAATGTGTTCCCAGTCATTCTGACGGTGGTGGTGATGGGAATGGTAACTTACAAAAAGGGCTGTGTGTCCTGGCCAGGTGGCTCAGCTGGTTGGAGCATCATCCCCATCCACGAAGGATGCAGGTCTGATCTCCAGTCAGAACACATACAGTAATCAGCCAATGAATGCATAAATTAGTGGAACAACAAATCAATGTTTTTCTTTCTAAAAAAGAAAAGAAAAGTTTCCTATAAACAAACAAGGCTTGCAATATCACCTGATAATCACATGAAACCACTAAAGAGTTGAAAAGTTTGCCATTGTGAAGACAAATTAACTTGGGATGCGGCGGGATGTGAGTGTGTGGGTGATGGGTACCACTATGCATATCACCATTGTAGATACAGCATGTGTTGAAAATAGAAACATTTTTTCTCCTTCCACAGCCTTTCTGAGGCAATGTAAGAGGGATATAAAGTGTCCAAATAGCTGGAAAAGAAGCAATTCAAAGTTAGATCTGGGTCAGACCGTGTGGGTAGGAGCCTGTGAGCAGTGCTGCCAGACAGATATCACACCATACAGACCCTAGACGGAACGGCTGCTGCTGAGAACATGCATTCTCACCTCATCTACCAGGGGGAGAGTTACAAAGTTCCGAATTCTTAAAATCTGTGGTCTCAATTACATTCAGCTTGATGCTAATTCTCAATCTTGGGATGTAGTCTGACTGCTAGGAAAAAGGTGAGAGTCAAACGGGAATAGTATTTGGAAGGATCTATAAATAAGTAATGTTTTTAAAGCCATTAACATTTGAATGACTTCCAACATTTCCTTTGAAAATATATCAAAAGAGAAATATTGGATACAAACTAATATGCTATATAACTTCAAGTTATAAAAATTAACTTTGATTAAGTATAGCTACAGCTAAGGCAGAATCTGGAGGTACAAAGAAGCAAACTTGTTTGGGAGAGAATCTGTGGATCCAGTGTGGAAACCTGTGAACCAGGGGGTCCTCGGTTCCATTCCCGGTCAGGGCACATGCCTGGGTTGCAGGCTCGATCCCCAGTGTGGGGTGTGCAGGAGGCAGCCAACCAATTATTCTCTTCCATCGTTGATATTTCTCTCTATCCCTCTCCCTTCTTCTTTGAAATCAATAAAAAAAAATAATAATAATCCTATATAATAAAAAGCCCAGCAATCTAAATGGCAGAATGTCCAGAATGACCAGAGACCAGAACAACCACAGCTCCTCACCCTGGCTGGTCCCACCACCAAGTGGGGACCCCCACCCCAATTAGTGTTGGGGCCAGCCAGCAACCACCCCTGGCCCCTTGCCCTTGCCAGCCCCAACCCCCAGCAGGGACCCCTGCCCCAATTGGGGGGTCCCCAGCCTGCAAACTGCCTACGACCCCTCACCCTACCCCCCATGGGGATCCCCACCCCAATCTGGGGCCCCCATAAGGGCAGGCCAGCCAGCCCCCACCCTATATAATAAATATGCACCAGGCCTCTATCCTATATAATAAAAGGGTAAGAAGCAAATTGACCCTAGTGGCGGAACGACCAGAATGACCTCTTGACCTATGAGGGGCACTGACCATCTCTTTGTCACTTTCCCCAACTGCAGGCTCTGATTGCCCAATGGCAAACGGGGAGCCAGGGGTGGGTGGTGGGAGATGCAGGAGGTGACAGACCAAGGCCTCCATCCCACCAGTCATCCCACACACAGAGGGCAACCCACAGTGGGGATGGGGCCAGCAAGCAGGTGGAACTGTCTTTCTCTCAGTTTCTCTCCCCGGCCTGCAGGCTCCAATCACCTGAGGGCGAACAGGGAACTGGGGGTGAAGAATGGTGGTGGGGCAGCTGCAGGCAGGCAGGGAAGATGACCCTGATTGCAGGCCAGGCCTAGGGACCTTACCTCTAGTAATAAAAAAAAGAAACAAAAGGAGAGGACCCAAATAAATTAACTCAGAATTGAAAGTGGTGAAGTAACCATTGACATCACAGAAATACAAAGGATTCTAAGAAAATACAATGAGTCATTACATACCAACAAGCTAGATAATCTGGAGGAAACGGACAAATTCCTACAAAACTACAATCTCTAAAAACTGAATCAGTTATTAACAAACCAAAAATAGAATAACTAATTATTTTTGAAAGAAAAATAGGGTTAAGAATAACATGAAATAGCTCTGGCTGGGTGGCTATTGTTGGTTAGAGCATTGTCCTAATATGCCAAGGTTTTGGGTTCACTCTCTGGTCAGGGTACATATAAGAATCCACAAATAAATGCATAAATAAGTGGAACAAGGTATCAAAGTTTTGCCTTCTCCCTCTCTCATATCAATAAATATTTTTTTAAAAAGAATAACAACAAAGAGATAAACTTATCCCTCAATGATACTCTCTTCATAAAATATGGGAATGTTATAGAAAACAATGTAGTTTTCTACATTGTAAGAGGTATATATTCAGGTTCCATTTATTATTGCAAAGAATTCCATTGCTTTGTTGGCTTCAAGTAACTTTAATAAAATAAATTATAATATGTTGAGGTGTGATATTCCGCTGTAACCACAGCTAAGGTACAGAATATTTGGGGAGAACATTGTGTTCTTAATTTTGCATATGGTCTCAGGATAAAATATTCTTTCACTGTCGTTCATTTCATCTTAAGTTATATCAGGATTTTTTGTAATTATATATTTAAAAGTAGGGTAAATTGTGTGTGTTGTCTATGAAATTTGTTTCGGGTTTAGTACTTTGTGTCAAAAACAGTTTGCTGTGAAGAAAATATATCAAAGGGCTTGAAATTCCATTCTTGATTTTTATCAACTGTTTAAAAATGCTGAGCTCTTCCATTTGCTTCCATGGTGTGTTCTATTTGACACCTATTTCTCTCTATCAATTATTTTTTAAATGCCCAATAAAAATAATTGGTAAGATTTAAAAAAAAAAACAAAAAAACAACAACAACAACAACAAAACGGAATCAGGAAGAATGATAAAATCTGAACAGGCCAATAAAAAAAATGATGAAATAGAAGTAGTAATCAAAAACTCCCAGCAAACAAAAGCACTGAGCTTCACAGGGGAGTTTTACCAAACCTTCAAATAAGAACTAACACCTATCCTCCTCAAACTATTTCAAAAAATCCAAGAGGAAGGAACACTTTCCAAGCTCTTTTTATGAGGCCAGCATTATCCTAATTCCAAAATCAGATAAAGAGACTACAAAGAAAGAGAATTACAGACCAGTATTCCTGATGAACATAGATGCTAAATCCTCAACAAAATATTACTAAATTAGATCCATCAATATATTAAGAAGATCATACACCATGACCAAGTGGGATTCATTCCAGGGATTCAAAGCTGGTACAATATTCACAAATAATAAATGTGATACATCACATAAATAAATTGAAAGACAAAAATCACATGATTGTATAAATAGATGCAGAAAAACCATTCAACAAAATCCAACAACCATTTTATATAAAAATCTTAGCAAAGTGTGAATAGGGGGAGTATATCTCAACATGATAAAGGCCATATATGACAAACCTGCAGCCAACATCATACTCAATGGACAAAAACTAAAACCATTTCCCCTAAGAACAGGAACAAGACAGGGATGTTCGTTTTCACCACTCTTACTCAACCTAGTACTGGAAGTCCTAGTCACAGCAATCAGAAAAGAAGAGGAAATAAAAGGCCTCCAAATTGGAAAGGAGGAAATAAAAGTCTCATTATTCACATATGACATGATATTGTACATAGAAAACCCTAAAGACTCCATCAAAAAATTACTACATTTAATAAATGAATTCTGCTATGTAGCAGGATGCAAAATCAACACCCAAAAATCAATGGCTTTTTATGGACCAATAATGAATTCTCAAAAAGAGAAACTAAACAAATAATCCCATTTACCATTGCAACAACAACAACAAAATAAGATAGATAACCAAGGAGATAACTCAGATATTGTACTCAGAAAACTATAGGACATTTTTTACAAAGAGGTAGAGGGAGATATAAACAAGTGGAAAAATACACCATGTTCATGAACTGGTAGAATTAACAGCAATAAAATGTCCATACTATCGAAGGCAATCTATGAACTTAATGCAATCCCCATTAAAATACCAACAGCATATTTCACAGACCTAGAACAAATACTCCAAAAATTTATATGAAACTAAAAAGACTCCAAATAGCTGCAGCAATTTTGAGAAAGAAGAACAAACTTGGAGGGATCAAAATACCAGATATCAACTTATACTACAAAGCCACCATAATAAAAACAGCCTGGTACTGGTACAAGAACAGCAATATAGGTTAATGGGAGAGAACAGAGACCCCAGAAATTGACCCAAGCCATTATGTTCAATTAATATTTGACAAAGGAAGCAAGAGTATCCAATGAAGTCAAGACAGTCTCTTCAATAAATGGTGTTGGGAAAATAGGACAGATTCATGCAAAAAAATGAAACTAGACCACCACCAACTTACACAATACACAAGAATAAACTCAAATGAAAAAAAGACTTAAATATAAATCGTGAAACCATAAAAATCCTAGAAAAAATCATAGGCAGCAAAAATCTCAGACATCTCTTATAGCAATATGTTTACAGATATATCTCCTAGGGCAAAGGAAACTAAGGAAAAAATAAACAAATGGGACTACATGAAAATAGAAAGCTTCTGCACAGCAAAATAAACCATCAACAGCCCTAACCAGTTTGGCTCAGTGGATAGAGTGTCAGCCTGCTGACTAAAGGGTCCCAGGTTCAATTCCTGTCAAGGGCATATACCTTGGTTGCGGGCATATCCCTAGTTGGGGGGAGGGGGGGTGCAGGAGGCAGCTAATCCATGTTTCTCTCTCATCGATGTTTCTAACTCTCTATCCCTCTCCCTTCTTCTCTGTGAAAAATCAATAAAATACATTTTTTAAAGTAAACCATCAACAAAATAAAAAGGGAACCCACTATATGGGAGAATATATTTGGCAATGATACATCTGATAAGGGATTAATCTCCAAAATATATAAGGAACTCATACAACTTAACAAAGGGAAGATAAACAATCCAATTAAAAAAATGGGTAAAGGGCCTAAATAGACACTTCTCCCAAGTGAACATACATATAGCCAAGAGACATATTAAAAAATGCTCAGTCACTAATCATCTGAGAGATGCAAATTAAAATGACAATGAGATATTACCTCACACCTGTCAGATGGCAATCATCAACAAATCGACCAATGACAAGTGGTGGCAAGGATGTGGAGAAAAGGAAACTCTCGTGCACTGCTGGTGGGAACGCAGACTGGTGCAGCCACTATGGAAAAGAGTATGGAGTTTCTCCAAAAAATTTAATATGGAACTGACATTTGACCCAATGATCCCACTTCTAGGAATATTCTCCAAGAGACATACAAAAAAATGCTCAGTCACTGATCATCAGAGAGAAGCAAATTAAATGACCATGAAGTATGACCTCACACCGGTCAGAATGGCTACCATCAACAAATCAACAAATGACAAGTGCTGGTGAGGATGTGGCAAAAGGAAAACCCTAGTACACTCCTGGTAAGAATGCAAACTAACTATTTATAGAAAATAGTATGGAATTTCCTAAAAATAAATACGTATGGAGCTACCATTTGACCCAGTGATCCCACTTCTAGGAATATATCCTAAGAAACCCAAAACACCAGACAGAAAGAATGTATGCACCCCTATGTTCATAGCAGCTCAGTTTACAATAGCTAAGATCTGGAAACAGCCAAATGCCCATCAGCAGAGAGTGGATATAAAAGCTGTGGTATAGCCATAACTAGTTTTGATCAGTGGATAGAGTATTGACCTGTGGATCAAAGGGTTCCAGGTTCAATTCTGGTTAAGGGAACATTCCTGGCTGGTGGGCTCAGTCCAAAGTGCAGGAGGCAGTCAACCAATAATTCCCTCTCATCAATTATGTTTCTATCTCTCTCTTCCTCTTCCTTCCTCTCTGAAATCAATAAAAATATATTTTAAAAAGCTGTGGTACATTTATACCCTAGAATACTATGCATCAATAAAAAAGAAGGGTCTCACCAAATAAAAACAAATAAAAAAGAAAAAAGAAAAAAGAAAAAAGAAGGGTCTCTTACCCTTGGTGGCAGCAGCAGGGGACCTGGAGAGAATTATTCAGTGAAATAAGCCAGTCAAAGAAAGACAATATCACATGATCTCTCACTCATATGTGGAATCTAATGAACAAAATAAACTGATGAAGAAAACATATCCAGAGACATAGAACAGACTGTTGAATCTCAGAGGGAAGGTAGGGGAGGGTGGGACATGATCAACCAAAGAATAAATATATATATATATTAGAGGCCCATTGCACAAAGATTTGTGCAATAGGCCTTCCTTTACGTGGCTGCTGGCACCGGTTTTCCTCCAGCACTCAGGACCCAGGCCTTGGCTCTGGCTGCAGCAGAGAAGCCAAGTCTCTTCAGTCTTCAGTATTTTTCTTTTTATGAAATGTCTGAGTTTTTTAAATATATTTTATTGATTTTTTACAGAGAAGAAAGGAGGGGGATAGAGAGTTAGAAACATCAGTGAGAGAGATACATCAGTCAGCTGCCTCCTGCACATCATCTCCTGGGGATGTGCCCGCAACCAAGTTACATGCCCTTGACCAGAATCAAACTTGGGACCCTTCACACCAAAGGCCAACACTCTATCCACTGAGCCAAACCAGTTAGGGCCATCTTCAGTCTTCAGTCTTCATTATGGCTGGAGCCTTCAGTCTTCGCTCTGTGCCTGCATATGCAAATTAACCCACCATCTTTGTTGGGTTGATTTGCATACTCACTCCTGATTGGCTGGTGGGTGTCGTGGAGGTATGGTCAATTTTGCAACTTTCTCTTTTATTAGTGTAGATATACATAACCCATGGACACAGACAATAGGATAGTGAAGGCCTGTAGCAGGCAACAGGGATGGGCTAGAAGGGCTTAGTGGGGAGAGGGGGAAGGGGATATGTAATACTTTCAACAATAAAGTTTAAAAAATTAAAAATAAAAACCTCTGCCTGCACTGAGATGTTGAGATGGGCTCTGACAGAATCCCCCCATTTTCTCGAGACGCTGGCACTTGAATAAACTTCTTTCCTTTTCACCAGTATCTGCCTCAGACGTTTGGCTTCTATGGTGGCAGGCAGCCAAATCTTAGGGGTTTTCAGATCCAGCATTACCTACCAACAATCTTTTTTAAATACTTTTTTAGGGCCTATTATGTTCCAAACATTGCAAACACTTTATGTTTTAATAATATTAACTACAATTTAGTGAGTATTTACTAATTGCTAGGCACTGTTATATAATTAAACAGGATATGTAAATAATATCAATCTAACTTTCTTTCTACAAAGGAAGTATCATTATCTATTTTTATAGCGAAGGAAATTGTGGCTCCCAAATGTTTACTAACTTATCTGAGGTAACATCTTAGTAAGTATGCAAAATACAGTCTGTGAATTCAAAGACTGTTTTTTCCAATGCTGTATTTTAATGATCTAATGAGCATGAGATGAAAATATCTCCATGTTGCAAAATTCCTACGAGTATAACTAGCCAGTGATGGAGTTGTCATTTCCACTTAATCCCTCCCCCTAAATAATACTGACACTTTGGAAAGCATAATCACACATCAGTGTTCTTGTCCCTTCTTATCACTGTTCAGTTGCCCAACATAGGAAAGATGATTCCAGGGCTTTGTTTCAAACTCCTGGGAAATAGAATTGTGTCAGTTGCACATGGCATTTAATTGAGCTGTAGAGAGATATTTATTTATTTATTTATTTGCCTGAAGGCCTCTGACATAGGCCATATCTCTGGCACTTTCTGCCCAGAAACATGGGCTTCTGCCATAGAATCACTTAGCTAACAGCATAGAACAGCCTCAGTGATTGGAAAAAGTTCTACCCAATCTCAATTGGAAAGAATAGAACTTGCCTCTCATTAGCTCTGTGTTTTGGGGTTGGTCATTGGTCTTTTCTGAGCCTTAGTCTTCTCACTTTTAAGATATGAATAAAAATAAATATTTCAAAAGATTTAAAAAAAGAAATAACTTCCTAACACACAGTAAATATGCAATAACGTTTGTTTAAACATTCTTTTTTTTTTTTTTAATGAAGTTTAACCCTAACATTATGCAGCTTGAAAAATGGAAATTTCTCCAGTATCACCCTGTTTATAAATGAACACAAAAATATGCTCAACACATTGGGCTTTAGTGAGTCATTCATAAACACTGTCAAACTGTTCAGGCTGGTGACAGATAGAGCAAAAGAAGTCAGCACCATGCATATTTTATAAAGAAGCAAACTGTATTCGGGAAAGCTATTTCTGCTGCCTAAAGTTTATAAGAAGCTTGGTTTGCTTATTAATATAATAGAACTTTATAAATTACAGATCTCTTGGCTGCTCTTTAATACCATGAGATAAGCACAGGTCAGGTACCTAATCATAGAAATGTCTATATGTCTATTCCAAACATAATGTAGCCAAGCACTTATTGACATGTTTAATAGAAACTTTTCCAATGATGATGGTGGACCAGCTAGGAACTAACATTAAGCATTGAAGAGAGTCCCGGTAGACAAGAAATAGACCTGGGAGAGACTCAAAAACAAAGCATACAAAGTGACAAGTGCTATGAACATGTTCGGCATGAGGCTCAGAGAGGAGAATTATCCTGGGATAACTTCCAAGAGGTAATAACATTTAATGAAAATCTTAATAAATGAATTAGCCAGGAAAAGAGAGAAAAGTTTGGGCAAAGAGCATAGCACAGCATACTTGAAAACTACAAATAGCGGGAAACAATTGAAAAGGAGGAGTTGATGTGGGGCCTGTGGGACGAGTAAGCAGAAGAAATACACAGGTGGACATGGATCCGCTAAGAAGGGTCTCTGTGCCAAAATTATTTTAAAAGGCATTCTGAAAGCAGAAAAATAACAAAATACGTCTAGGAGAATGAGAAGTAAATTCTTCAGAGGAAAAGGGAGCAGAACCAAATTAATTTATTTTGCCCATAGATATTTTCTGGATATATAATGCATTCAGGACAAGAATTCAGATAATAGACACAACCTGCCTGCTAAAGAAGTGAGATCCCACTTAAAGATGGCCTGGATCAGGCCGGGAGCGGCCAGGCCCAGAGCAGCCGGGCCCAGAGCAGCCAGACCCAGAGCAGCCAGGTCGGGAGCAGCCAGGCCCGGAGCAGCAGCAACCAAGCCCGGAGCAGCCAGGTCGGAAGCAGCCAGGCCTGGAGCAGCAGCAGCCAGGCCAGGAGCAGCAGTGGCCAGACCCAGAGCAGCTGGTTGTGGAGCAGACCAGAGCAACAAAGGCCAGGCCCGAAGCAGCCAGGCCTGGAACAGCTCGCTCCTCGCCTGCCCCCGCCCCAAGGCTGCCTCTCAGACATGGCTGGAAACTTTTGGGGGAACTTGAGGGTCTGCTGAATCAAGTGATGAAGGTTTAGATCTGGATGTGTTGAGTTAGTATAGAGCTGGGGTGTTGATCTGTGAGTGTCTTGTGTGGGGCCTGGAAGAGGTTGGTTGATCTATTTGGAAATGTCTTTTGTTTGAAGTGTATCCTTGGGCATGTGGAGGTATTATTGATTTGAGAAAATGCTAAGTAACTGATTTACTATCTGAAAAATTTAAAGTTCTGAAAGTTTAAGCTCTCTTAACAAAAAGAGGTTTTAAAGCTAACACCTTAATTTTAATAGAGAAAGGGGAGGACAAGCCCTTCCCACCCAGAACAGATAATCCAATTCCTACCAGTAGCTATCTTTAAACAATGGGTTCATTTACATTTGAATGGCTACACCTTTTGATAGCCTAAGGGCAAGTTTACATGTAAACAAGTTTGCTTCCCAATTCCCAGAGCAGAAAAAAACAAGGTTTAAAATTATTAGATTTTAAAATTTATTCTTAGAAGTGTAAAAGTTTATTAATTAAAAAAAACAACAACAACAACAACAAAAAAGGAGATTGAAAAACCTAATGAACAATATTAGCTGTTGATTGTAGTAGAGTCTGCGATATGGGAGGGGAGTGGACTGACTGTTCTCGGGGAAAGGGGGAGTGGTGGATGCGGGAAGAGACTGAACATAAACTGTGCACCTATGGATGAGGACAATGGGGAGTGGGGAGGGGGTGGAGGGTGGGGTGGGAACCTGGTGGAGGGGGGAAGAAATGAGGAACCTTTGTAATAATATGAACAATAAAGATTAAGTTAAAAAAAAAAAAAAAAAAAAAAAAAAGATGGCCTGGATCGTATGCCCAAATGGATGTGGAGGCAGGTGAGAATGGCAGAAGGAACTCTTGCCTCAGAGGAGCAAGAGGGACAGCTAAGCAATAAGAAATCAATAGAAGTGAAAGGAGGAATATGCCCTTGAGATGCCTTCTGGATTAATGGACAGTCCCTAATTAAAAGAGAGCAGTGGAAGCACTACCATTTTGTGACAGTTTTCACACCCCCTTGTCTGGGTCAATGGAGCAAAAAGAGAATTGTGGTTATAATAGCTGAGGAGGTTCAAGTACTTTGGGGCTTTCCGAGAGTTATGGCTTGGGCCTGAATTATCTGGGTAATTTCTTATGCCTATAAGACCAGCTATACAGCAGTCGTTGGTGGACAGATATGGTGTTGGGATTGCCAGAAGCTGATAAAACTTTGTGTGTTTTCTCAGCGTGGGAAAATCCTATATAATAAAAGGGTAATGTGCACATTGATCCTAACAGCAGAACAACCGAGAATGACTGGTCGCTATGATGTGCACTGACCACCAGGGGGCAGCTCCTGTGTTAACACAGGAGCTGCCCCCTGGTGGTCAGTTTGCTCCCACAGAGGGAGCTCCACTCAGCCACAATCAGGGCTGATGGCTGCAAGCACTGTGATGGTGGCAGGAGTCTCTTCCACCTCCTCTGCAGCGGCAGCACTAAGGTGTCCAACTGCATATGCCTTAACTGGGAATCTGCAACCTTCTTGGTGCATGGGATAATGCCCAACCAACTGAGCCACACCAGCCAGGTGTGGCTCAGTTGGTTGGGCATTATTTTTTATATTTTTTATATTTTTATATTTTTATATTTATTGTTTAATATAGTTTTATTGATTTCAGAGATGAAGGAGAGGGTTAGAGAGATAGAAACATCAATGACGAGAGAGATTCATTGATTGGCTGCCTCCAGCACATCCCACACTGGGGATCAAGCCAGCAACCTGGCCATATGCCCTGACCAGGAATTGAACCATGACTTCTTGGTTCATAGGTCAATGCTCAACCACTGAGCCATGCTGGCCAGGCTATATTTTTATATTTATACTAGAGTTCTGGTGCATGAAATTATGCACAGGTAGGATCCCTAGGCCTGGCTGGTGATCAGGGGCCCTGCTGGCACCCCTGGGGCTGGCCTGGGTCCTGTGGGCTGAGGGCAGCTCCTGCATTGAGCATTTGCCCCCTGGTAGTCAGTGCACATCATAGCTACCCAGTCATTCCCCAGGTCGTGGTGCCATTCAGTCAATTTGCATATTAGGCTTTTATTAAAGAGGCTATTCATATATTTATATTTTGTATTTTTATGTATTTATATATATACTAGAGGCCTGATGCACAAAATTTGTGCAAGAGTAGGCCTTTACAGCCAAGGTGGCTGCCTGGATCCTCCCTCACAGCTGGTGGGTGCCTGGATCCCTCCTCTGTAGCCACAGCGGCTGCCTCAATCTCACAGCTACAGCCTCAGCTTCGTCCAGAAGGATGTCTGGTTAGCATATTACTCTATTATTATATTGTAGATGCATAGATATTTATATAAACATATCAATCTACATATATATTGATTGATGGATGGATGGATTGATTTATTTTAGAGCAAGGGGAAAAGGGAGAGAGAAACATTGACTGTCTACCTCCCACTCATGCCCCTACTGGGAATCGAAACTGCAACCCAAGTTTGTGCCCAGACCAGGAACTGAACCAGTAGCCTTTCTGCTATACAGGATGATGCTCAACCAACAGAACCACCCACTGTCAACTCTGGCTACACAATACAATAATCTACAGGACTTTTAAAAAATGCAGATGCTTGGACTCGACCCCCTTAGCTTTTATTTAATTAGTCTGAGTGAGACCCAGCATAAATATTTTGAAAAATCACTCTAGTGCAGGGTGAAGAATCACCAAACTGCAGGAAGGAGAACCACAATGCCAGGTAGGCTATGCCACAGTTATAGTCCAACTCTCAGCACAGAATACCTTCCTGAGGGATGTGATGACAGATGAGGTTTAACAACATTCCCTTTCTCCATGGTTACCTCAGAATTGGCACAAAGAACAAACTCAATCTGTCTATGTGGCGTGTTTTAGAAGTATGTTGAAGAAATATCTATTTCTCTCAGCCAGCATGGCTTAGTGGTCAATCATTAATTCCCAGTCAGGACACATGCCGTGGTTGTAGGCTCAATCCCCAGTGTGGGGCATGCAGGAGACACCGGTCAATTATTTTCTCTCATTATTGATGTTTCTATCTCTCTCTCCATCTCCATTCCTCTCTGAAACCAATAAAAATATATTTTTTAAAATGAATGTCTAGCCGAAACCGGTTTGGCTCAGTGGTAGAGCGTCGGTCTGTGGACTGAAAGGTCCCGGGTTCGATTCCGGTCAAGGACATGTGCCTTGGTTGCGGGCACATCCCCGGTGGGTGGTGTGCAAGAGGCAGCTGGTCGATGTTTCTCTCTCATTGACGTTTCTAGCTCTCTGTCTATCTCCTTTCCTCTCTGTAAAAAATCAATAAAAATATATTTAAAAAATAAAATAAAATAAAATAAAATGAATGTCTATTTCATAAGTCTCTTTTATAAGCATTTTCATAAATTTGTATTTTTTCATTTGTTTTTCTCCTTGTTGTAACTGTGGTTTATTAATGACAATAATCCAACTGGAATCACCAAACATGGAAAGTGACTCATATTCTATTTGTACTCAGTGGTAAATAATTTGAAATACTTATATTGACACAAACAGGGAGATATGATAGAATGAAATATACATTTCTTGTGAATAGTAAAGATAACCCATAAGACTTCAAAGAAACTGTGCTTGAAACTGTGTGCTGTTAGTGGACACTTCAGGCGATGCCCCCAGTCTCCTAGTGCAACAGATTTATTCTCCAACTGCCCTTGGGACTAGTTTGGAAGGAACGTTTGAGGAGCACTGAGCCAGTGGAATTATTTGAAACGTGACACTCTTAATTGACTTGGTTTCAAATCCTCCACAGTTGGAGCATATCTTGGCTTAGCTCAAATGCTAGAAATACTGTAACATTTGTCACTTCCATCCCAGCCAAGGGTCAGATGCAGTATCCCAAAGAGAAGCCAAAATAAATTCTGAGAGTCATTTTTGTGGTTGACTTAACTTTATTCACACGATAGCAGTGACAGGGGCTGACAAAGGCTTCCTCTAGCATGCCTTTCTCCTGGCGGCTGATTTAACGTTTGGCTGCAGACAGTGTGGGCTGGGGGGGCGTGTGGTGAGACAGGTTGGGGGCTTTTTATAATTCTATATCATCATGAATCCCATTTCCTATTAACCTTGTGGCTTAGCTAACACATTTGCCCTAAGAGCTGAGGGATAGATCTAATGTTGACTGGCAAACTCTCTGCAGCCCTTGAGAGCAGCATCTTTACAGAGAACACACAATGGGCCCTAACACGGGAGGCACCTCAGAGATGGTGAGTGCAGGTCAGAAGCACCTTAGGGTGCCAGGACAGGCATCCCATTACAGCAGTGGGATCTCGGGACACACAGCAGGCAGATCCGGAGCCTGGCAGTCAATCCCGGGAGAGTGGCATGCCGTCTCAGGACTGGTAGGACCTCACGATGAGCCACATCAGGAGAACCGTGATCAGGACCACAGTGAAGTTGAGACACAGCTCCCGGGCGGACAGATCCATTCTCCGACTGGCTCAGGAAGAACCGAAGGCAGACTTCTTCAGACACACCGGACACCTCCTGCTGGCCCTCGCCCCTAACAGGAAGTAACAAAGAGAGCATGGGACCGTCGGTGAGCATTCCTTCCTCAAAGGAAGCAGCAGCACTGTGAAAGAGGACAGTGCTGTGGCCTGAACTGTGTCTCCCCAAAGTTCCTATGTTCAAACCCTAACTCCCAGTATCTCAGAATATAGCTGTATTTGGAGATCGGGTCTTTCAAGGAGTAAACAACTTGAAATTAAGTCACTAAGATGAGTCCTAACCCAATATGCCCAATGTCTTTATAAGAAGAGGAGATTAGGCCCTCCTAACTGGTTTGGTTCAGTGGGTAGAGCATCAGCCTGCGGACTGAAAGGTCCCAGGTTCGATTCTGGTCAAGGGCATGTACCTTGGTTATGGGCACATTCCCAATAGTGGGTGTGCAAGAGGCAGCTGCCAATGTTTCTCTCTCATCGCTGTTTCTAACTCTCTATCCCTCTCCCTTCCTCTCTGTAATATATATATATATATATATATATATATATATATATATATATTTTTTTTTTTTTTTTTTTTTTTTTTTTTAAGAATAAAGGTGTGGCCCAGCCAGTATGGCTCAGCAGTTAACCCAGGAACCCAGGTTGAGGGCTCGATCATGAGCAGGGGATGTGCAGGAGGCAGCTGATGTGATATTTCTATTTCTCTCTCTCTCTCTCTCTCTCTCTCTCTCTCTCTCTCTCTCTCTGAAAATCAGTTAAAACATTTTTTTTAAAGAAGCGGAGATTAGGACACAGACATGCATGGAGGGAAGATCATGTGAAGCCAGGGAGAAGCTGACTATCTGCAAGCCAAGGAGAGAGGCCTCAGAAGAAATCAGTCCTTCAACACCTTGATCTTTGATTTCTAGCCTCCAGCCTCCATCTTTGGACTCTAGTTGTAATTCTGCCTTGGGTCCCCAGCAGATTTTGGACTTGCCATCCTCCACACTCACATGAGCCATATATGTAACATCCTATTGGTTCTGTTTCTCTAAGACTCCTGACTAATACAGACTGCCTTTGCTGCCTGATGACAAAAAGACCAATATAGTTCTGATTTTTCCCCCTCTAATGATTGCATTGATTTTTTGAAAAAATAAAAATATTAAATTGTTCTCTCTCCAATTTCTGCTTGTGTGTGTATGTGTGTGCTTGCCTTGCTAACTTAGAGTACCAACCAGCAAAGCCACCAAAACAGAAAAAAAAGGTTGTGTTTTAGTATTTTTCTTGCTTTGAACTACCTGTAGAAGTAGGACACCACAATTTTGCAGATTTCAGGCTTCATCTAACCCTGTTGAAAGGATGAGGTAGTTTCAACATCTGCTTTGCCTTTTATAAGCACTGCTTTGGGCACAGAACCTACCAAAGTCAACCCAAAGTCCCCCACATAGCAGGCACTCAATCCAAAGAGCAAGTGTTAACCTCATGCCTACTTCTGTTTCAACAAGGGCTTGTGCCAGCTATTTTTAGTCAGGTCTAGGATGTACCTAGATTGTAAACACTTCAAAGAGCAGGAACGGTTTCTTTATAGTTTGCATGTATAGTGCACTTAGGAAATCATACTTTGAGAACATATGTAATGCAGTCCATCAAAATGTTACCTTCAGTGGTGTGGCGCGATTGATAATTTGTGTATGCAAACCAAATAAAATTAAAGATGAAGCCGAAACCAGTTTGGCTCAGTGGATAGAGCATTGGCCTATGGACTGAAAGGTCCCAGGTTCGATTCCGGTCAAGGGCAGGTACCTTGGTTGCAGGCACATCACCAATAGGGGGTATGCAAGAGGCAGCTGATCAGTGATTCTCTCTCATTGATGTTTCTAACTCTCTATCCCTCTCTCTTCCTCTCTGTAAAAAATCAATAAATTTTTTAAATATATATTTTTTAAATTAAAGATGAAAAATAATCTTAGAGTGAAAATGTTTAAAGGGAAAGGGTGTGTGTTTTTTATTTGCTAAAGGTGAAAGTTCAGGGGGGCAGAAAGGATTGTTAGCAAGATTTTTGCCTGACCATTTAATCTGATTGAATTATTAATTATAATTACTATATTGGTTGTATTATTCGTGGTTGAAGTGATAATGGTATAAACCAGCTGAATGATCATTTTTCATATCAGTTCATTGTTAGTATAAAACACAAGTTCAAATCGGGTGGTGCCAACTAGTAGGTTGTTGAATCTTGCTTTAAATATGGCCAGTGATGATTGATTTATGTTTCATTTTCTTCTTAATTATGACTCATCTTTTGGCCCTGCACATGAAGCACATAGTAAATTGCCAACGAAAATCTTTATACAAATACTTTAGAAAGTAAACAGAAGATAATAAATGGATGAGGAAGTAGAGAGGGTGTGTAAAAACATACACAAGCACAGAGGGGAACAGGAAAGTGATGAATGCAAGCAGGGAGCCTGGAGGCAAAGGCTTGAGAATAAAAGACAGACTTTTCCTTATGAATTTATTAATAAAATAGAGTCCTGGCCCAAATGCCCACTCATATTTTTGCATATCTCTGAAGAAATACAGAGATATGCAAAAATATGAGACTGTTTCTAATGATCAAAACAATTCAGGGAATAAAATAACTGTCCCACCAAACCTGCCTTACATGAAGCTCTTAAATAGAGAGGGTCATGGGTCATGGCCCAACAAGAACATTCTGGGGGGAAAAAAGTATATGATTGTCTAACCACTGTGCTGTACACCCAAAGCTAATACAAAATAATGTTGAATGTCAACTGTAATTGAAAAATAAAATTTTAAAAATAAAAAAGAAATATGTATACTTTGAAGGATTCCAATACTTATTGCCAAATCTCCTCTTACATTTTTTTCTAGTTCATATTTTACCACTAGTGTATGAAAGAGCTAGTTTTCCTAAGTCAAAATAGACATTAGTGATTTATTTTATTTTAACTTAAACAATTTAGTACATTAAAAAATGTAATATATCCAGGAATTTTTTTTTATTACTGTGCCAATTAAATATTTTCCATGTGTTTTAAAAAAAAAAAAAAAAAAAAAAAAAAAGAACATTCTGGGGAAATGTTATTGAAAGTTGTCCACAGCTTTTGGTCATGTGACCTTCACAACGACTCTGTGACCTTCTCAGAACTCAGGCAAGTGTTATTGTCATTGTTCTCTCTTAGATTCCAGCTAAGAAATTGGCTTTTGGAGAGAGGCTGAGTTGTGTAGTAACCTATAGTAAGTTAGAGGCACAAGTAGAGCTGGTAGGTTGAAAGTAGTTGCTAGAACTGTGATTATTTCTCTAGGAGTGATAACAAGAATGAGTTACTACTGCAATTAACTGCCCCCACTAAACCAAGTTAGTGTAAATTTTCAACCACTTTGAGAAAACAATGTGACATTTTTAAAATTTAAGTTGTACTTGCTCGTTCCCTATCATCCAGTGATTTCACTTTTACTCTAGAAACTCACGCACATTTGAGCCAGGATGCTTATACAAGGATGCTCACAGCAACAGTTCACAATATCCCCAGCCTGGAAACAACTCAAATGTCTATCAACAGTAGAATGGATGATGAATTGTGGCCTATTCAGATACCTCAATGCTACAGAGTTAAGAAAATATATGAAATGGGTAGATCTCATAAATATAATTGCTGCACAAAAGAAGGATTTACAAAAGAAACATAGAATATGATTCCATTTATCCAAAGTCAAAAACAGGGAACTTCATGATATTGTTTAGGAATTAATGATAAAAAATATATATAGAGAGAGAGAATCATGGACAAGATTATCTCAACAATCAAGATTGTGATTACACATGGTGGGGCAAAGAGGGGGAGGTGACCAGGAATAGATTTTTGGGGTGCTGGCAATGATCTGTTTCTTAATCTGGGTGATAGTTGTATAGAAGTTGTATTATTGTCAAACTGTATGTTTTATGCACTCTTCACACATTTTTTTTTTCAGTAGTCTCTCAATTGAAAGGCTACTCATCATGTTTCTTGAATTTCTGTGGATTAGCTCTTACTCTTTCTTGCACTTTGATGGTGGTCTTAAATATTGGGGTTTTGGGGGTTTTTTTTTAGTAGATTTTGAATGAACAAAACACAGAGTTAAGGTGAGAATTCCTAATAAATCAACTCAATCAACACGTGCTCATTGATTTAACTTTTACACATATTAATACCAAGGTTAGGCAGAAATTCAGATCAGTAACCTTCATTTTTCTGATGTTAAGCCACAAAGACTATTTTGGCTTTTGTATTGTTTATTATTATTATTATTATTATTATTATTATTATTAGTTGATTTTAGAGAGAGAGGAAGAGGAGAGAGAGAGAGAAATATCAACCAGTTGCCACCTGTACCAGCCTTGACTGGGGATTGAACCCACAGCCTAGGTCTGTGTCCTCACCAGGAATCGAACCTGCAACCTCTCGGGATACAATGCAATGCTCCAACCAACTGATTCCCCCTGGCTGGAGCTTGGCTTTATTTTACAATTTCCCTGGATTCAATATCACACCATATGATCCAAAGTGATTGCTATATGGATGAAATGAAAACTGAAAATGCATATCATCAGGTGAAAAAGGGAAAACAAGAATCAGTACTATTCACTTTATAGCTAAAGAAATTCCATGTACATTAAGCATTGCCTATTTCATTAAGAAATGTAAATATTCCTCTGCCTTTCTCATTTACAACTTGTAACACATGCATGCTAGCATATACACACATACACACACACACACACACACACACACACATAAGCTAAGCATAAGAATCCTGCTATTCCCTAGGGAGGATCAAGAACATACCTGCTGTGGTAGGCTTCTCCTCTCTCCCCCTCTCTCTCCTTCTCTCTGACTCAGGCTCCAACCTGCTTGTCTTCTGGGCCGTCTGGACTTCTGGGCTCTGGGCAGGGCCTAAAGTAGTCCCAGGGAGGTGGCAGCTTCTGTGATGTCACTGATGAAACATCTCAAAGGAACAACCTCCAAAGGTTTGAGGCTATTTGTGTTGAGGGGGACATGGAAACACGTTCACTAAGACTGTGTTCCCTTGGCGACCAGCTTGTATGAACACCCCCGGACCTAAAATCTTTTCTTTTCAGTTGACGCTTGTTGCAATTGATGCAGGTTTTTAATTCATCTTTTACATCTGCATGAATATCTCTGACACATTTTTAAAACATCATAAACCATGATGATAGACTAATGTCAACAAGCCAGCACTGCATTTGGCTCCTCCCATAGTCAGCATGTAAGGGTGTAAAATGGGACTTCGTTTTACTACCCATTTCTTTAGCTATTTGAGATGTGAAGAGTTCTTGCCTTGCACATGCACACCCCAAACCACACACACACACACACACACACACACACACACACACACCCCAAAATTCAACAGGCATCTTTAGCTCCTTCAAAACTGACTTTAGTCCAAGCGGCGAAAGTTATCTCCTCAGTCACCTGCTCCGCATACCTTTCCAGCTAAGCTGTATGTTGCAAGTTTACACATTAATATACAGTTTCATCTAAAACAGCTGCGGAAGCCATGGTCTATATATCACTGTCAGTAAACTAATACAGCAGCAAGTTCATACAGCAAAACTCAGTCACTTGCATAGATCAGAGGTAGGAGAAAAGCTGGCCAAAACTAGTGAAAAACATAAGTTATAGAATATAGGTTGGAAATAGAGTTGTGTAACTTCCAAATATAAACACCGACTAAAACTGGTTAACATCAGTTTGTAACCAACATTCCAGATGTCCGGAGGTGAACGGAGTCTCCGAAGTGTTTAACTCAACTCAAAAGCACGTCAATCCAGCACTTTAAACATGACCCCCTCCCCCCAAAAAACAAAATTGTGTTTGTTCAGCAAATCCTTCCTTTATAGGTAATAGAGCAAATCTCCACTTTGAATTTCTAATTAGGGTCAATCAAAACAATGCATTCCCAAAAGACATAAACAAACACAATTCCCATTCCCCAGAGACATTACTGAAGGACTTTCCATTCCATTTCTTCATTTCAACATAATAAGCCCAAGGATGAGTAATCTTAAAACAACATTCTGTTGCCACATGCCTTGTAAAAGGATAGCTTGCTGAAGTGACAAATAGTGTGTAACCATCGGAGCCAACTCGAGCAGGGGCAGTTATCCGCTGCCATCTGGCAAACTCCTCAAACGTAGTCAGGTTTCTGTCTTTTTGCCTCCAAACCTTTGCCAGGTTGTTTCAAATGCTAGGAATGTTTTCCCAGTCACCAAACCACACCTGTCCCTTTTGTAACCACTCAAAATTATTATTTGTCCAATTAAAAAGATATATTTACTGAAAACATTTTTTGAAAATATATAGTTTAAAGAACATTTAAGTTACCTTTAAATTCACCACCCAAAGAGGAAAAGAACCCTTATGTTAAAAGAAACCTTATTTAATTAATGTTGGAGGTTGCCTAGGTATAATCTCAAATTCCCAAGATATTTTGGTAAAAGAATTTCATACCATAAAACACAGGTGTGTTTTTTTCATTCATGTATAGAATCAAGTTATTCATATTATGCCAACATATTATGCCATATGTTGGTATTGGGTTTATGGGACAGCATTTATGTTATACATGTCAGAATAGGAATTAGCTCTACAATATTGAGACTATTAACTACAATGGAGAAATATTAGCATATCACAACACAGCTTACCAAAGTGTCAATTTATTTGAATTGGTCAACTTCAGTGTAACTTGGAGGAAAAATCCCTTTGCTTATTTATGGGTCAGTTCCATTTGTCTATCTGGTTGCCCTGTTTAAGTTTATCCAATGTTATACCAGGGACTATTGTGCCCAGGATATTGACAGATTCCAGATGGAGACTTCACAAGCGTCTGCATATTAGCGGTTTATCCAGAGATGTCACAAGAGAGTGGAATTACACTGGGAATTTAGCTTGTCATTCATTTGATGGAACCCTCGTCAGAAAAGCATGCAAGGCACTCAAAGTCACCTGATGACTGTTCAGAGGCTAAAGGAAGAATTTAACCCTAAGGACCTATCAGCCCATTAAAAAACGACATTATTGTCTCTCATTTAAGACACAGAGGATAACAAGATTTCAAACCACGGTGCCGAAGCAAAATAACCTTCCTTAATTGTGCTGATACTTTCCTTTCCGTGAGCAATCCCACGACTTAACAGCATTTATTCCATATCCACTTTCTTTCAAGTTGCAGTTCTTCCCATCATTAGGAGAACATAATCATCATGGACATTATTTCTATGCCTATTAATCTAGAATTTAGCCATGGGCCAAAAATGTCAAAACAACAACATTCACATGAAGATCTAATTGGTATTATCTTCCCCATCCCCATCACCACTATCCATTTTCTTAGATGTAAAAATTCATACCCTTTGAGAATCAATGCTGAGCTTTTGTGCCTGATTGGGAGCTGTTTTTAAATTTATTCCCCATTTCCATCTACATTTTTACTTTGATTCTTTTTTTTTTAAAATATATTTTATTGATTTTTTACAGAGAGGAAGGGAGAGAGATAGAGAGCTAGAAACGTCGATAAGAGAGAAACATCGACCAGCTGCCTCCTGCACACCTTCTACTGGGGATGTGCCCGCAACCAATGTACATGCCCTTGACCGGAATCGAACCTGGAACCTTTCAGTCCGCAGACCGACGCTCTACCGATGAGCCAAACCGGTTTCGGCTACATTTTTACTTTGGAAAGCAAAAGGGAAGACCCCATGTCCGTCCTTGAATTCTGCAACTGCAGGACACAATGGGGGAATTGGGCAAGGCCTTCAGGAGAGGCGATGAGCTCTTCGCACATCACAGTAACGAGTGTGATGATCATGGTGCCTTTCTCGCCTTCACAACTTCACATCCAGCTGGTCAGGCAGCTCTCTGCTATTCTCTTTTATCATTTCAAACACAAGAGTACAAGCCCAGCCAAAACCGGTTTGGCGCAGTGGATAGAGCATCAGTCTGCAAACTGAGAGGTTCCAGGTTCGATTCCTGTCAAGGGCATATACATTGGTTGCGGGCACATCCCCAGTAGGGGTGTGCAAGAGGCAGCTGGTCGATGTTTCTCTCTCATCGACCCAGCTTTCTATCCCTCTTCCTTCCTCTCTGTAAAAAAAAAAAATCAATAAAATATATATTTTTTTAAAAAAAGAGAGAGAGAGAGTACAAGCCCAGAGCAAGAGGGAAACCCTATTTCTTGGTGTTGTTTTTGTGTCTGTGAAAGTTAATGATTATTATCTACAGCCTTGCCTACTTGCCGCACATGTGTGATTTTTGTCTCACTAACTGGATTTTAATTTCAAAGGCAGGGACAGTTTCTTGCACTTCTTTTGTTTCTTTAGCTGTGCATTAAACTGGAAAAGAATCATAATAGATGCTCTACAATGTATAGCAAGGGGGCTCAGCTTGAGAACCTCGCCTTTCTGAGTATGCATGGCAAACATGTTGAGGTGGATGTTGAGGTCAACCTCAAATCTACTAATTTAAATAAATCAATTAAATAAATAAATTTTATAAAGACCTAGAAGCCAGCTGGGAGAGAAAACTCTGAAGGGAAGTGATCAATAAGATACAAGTGGTTCAGCAAGAGGGAGAATAGATAGTCATTCCATTACACATAACACTAATTCACTGTGTCAGTCCAGTTCCCATGAAAAGCAGATGCCACGGATGGTCTAAACTGCAAAAGGAAATTGTCATAGGGGAAATGCCTGTGAGGAAAAAGTATGGAAAGAGGGGACAAACGTAGAGAGTCTTCAAATAGCGAGCGAGCAAGAGAGAGAGAGAGAGAGAGAGAGAGAGAGAGAGAGAGAGAGAGAGAGAGAGAGAGAGAGAAGAGAGAGAGAGAGAGAGAGAGGAAGGTTGGGTAAAAACATTTTAGATTGCAGTTCGGTTCTAAGGAAAATTGGAGAAGTCTGTTAGGAAACCTCAAGTCAGAGTCACCTGTGTCTCCAGGGATAAGTCCACCTTCTTGCTCCTCCCACATTCAATCACTCACTGAGAGAAGCCCATGGGAGGCAGGGCCCCTGTGCAAATGTGGTTTCAGAGCACAGCTGCTGGGGTCCACCTCAACTACTATGCAGTCGGATCCAAGAAGCACATTCTTGTGGCCACCATTTCCACATTCAACCCTCCTACTTCTCTACCGCTTGGAATCTGAATTCTAGGAGGAGAGAGAGCTATAAATAAAAACTCCATAACTCTCTTAGCAACGAACCTCAATCAACAGTATGTAAGGCTGAGGGGGAGGCAGAACCTGCCTCTGCCTGTGCCATCTCACGAACATCAGCGCGTCTGTGGAACCAGCAATGCAATGGCCTTCTGTCGAGGTGTCACAGCGCCTGGAGGAAGCAGCAATACTGTTTAAGGTTTATTTGAAGTTTATATTAAGCTATGAAGGCCTCATGTAGCAGCAAAGCGGAGCCTGAGCTAAAGGGCAAGAAAATAGCAGACACGTGCCGAAACTGGTTTGGCTCAGTGGTAGAGTGTCGGTCTGAGGACTGAAAGGTCCCGGCTTCGATTCCGGTCAAGGGCATGTACCTTGGTTGTGGGCACATCCCCAGTGGGAGATGTGCAGGAGGCAGCTGATCGATGATTCTCTCTCATCGATGTTTCTAGCTATCTATCCCTTTCCTTTCCTCTCTGTGAAAAATCAATAAAATATATTAAAAAAAGAAAAAAAAAGAAAAAAAAAAAAGAAAATGGCAGACACGGCAGATGTGGTCTCCAGCAGTGTCCTTGTACGTGAGCACATGTGGGCCGCCCTCTGAAGTCTCTGGAAATAATCAGGAGGAACATGACAAGGGCACGCAGTCTTGCATAATAGATGCAGCAAGAGCCAGAAAGTGTTGTATTAGCCCTGTTTATAACAAACCATCTTAGTCCTGGATTTGTGAGGTGACACCTGTTAACATCATTTGACTTGGAGCCAGTTTACTTTCTCTCCTCTGGAACAAGCATATCCCTGCCCTATAATAAAATTCTGCAAGCAAACAGCTTTCTCTCAGCACATTACACATAGCTACTGTGGTGGGGGTGGGGGAAGGGAGAGAAGAGACTCAGTCAAAAATATGTTTACTACTAGGCTAATACCATCTGCCCTCAAAACACTCCCGGATTTCAGACTGGCTTTATTTTCCTGATGGGGAAAGAAAGAATTCAGCCATCTTTTGACGGGCCATTACCAAACCATTCAGGGAGACTCTAGCCAGACCCACCCACTTGAAACATTCTGTTCCTTAGTGAATTTGACCAAGTGTATTTTCAATGAGTCTCTTCTGAGAATCTGTCCATCAGAATAAACACCATTGCCGTTTCAGCAAGAATAATGAGAACCAGACAAAATTGCTTATTGTTCCCTGTGAACCGGTTCATTTGGCTTTAGCCTCTGACTCTCAAAGCAGAGAGCACAGCGCCCGTGAAGAATCATGAAATCTATCTCTGCTGCCTGTGAAAGTAACGCGAGAACGGAAGTGCCCAGATGCAGCAATGTGGAAGATTAGCTGCATGCAAGCTACAGGCTAGGTTTCCTTTTCGTTGAGAGATGTTCTATCTCTCAGGGCAACTGGACACTTGTTCGACAGCCTGGGAGTAACCTAACCTTTTACACTTTTACAGTAAGTGAATGGGGAGTTGCCAGGAGCTAGTATTCCGTGGATTTGGGCAGCGTATCTGGGAGAGGTGGTTCAGGCCTACTCTCTCCAGCTTGCATTGAGCCAGTTCTTGCCCTCATTTGCCGGTGTAGAACTCCCATACCTCAGGCCAATGATAGCCGTGTCATTTTTACGGGTGCACCTTTTGTGCTAACTAAAGTCCAACAAGCTAACATTTTCTCCCTCTCCTTGTAGTCTATTCCTCCTTTGCTGTATGTTGCAGGACTCACCAGGCACGTACATGTCAACCATTCCCTCCGAGGACCAACACAAGCACAAGACATCCCTTCCTCTGCAGCCACGTCTGCTGGGTACCACAGCTTTGACCATTGGAGGTGCCAAAGTTGCATTTACCTCTGGAGCAAAATGAGGACTGGAGGTGAGGCAGGGTGCACCTTGCTGCGTGTCACGCCCTGTTGAGGGGTACCCAAGAAATACGTGTTTGCTGTCACTCCAGTGTCTTCCCAGACATGAGTCCATACGGACGTTTAGCTGGGGAATGCATAGAAATAATAGAAAACACGCTTCTCCCCTTTCACCTCTAAGATTTGATCCTATATCAAACTTCCCTTCTCTTGGGATAAATTATCCCTCAGGAGGTGTGTTGGTTCCCAGAGCAAATCTATTTCTATCTGGCCTGCTCCATCCTATATAATAAAGAGGTAATGGGCAAATTGACGTCACACCCTTGCACAGGATGGTCGCCCCCATGTGGTCACAAGATGGTTGGCAGGGGAGAGCAGGTGGGGGCGACCAAGCCTGTAGGGGAGGGCAGTTGGGGGCTATCAGGCAGGCAGGGGAGGGAAGTTGGGAGCAATTGGGCAGGCAGGGGAGCAGTTAGGTGTCAATCAGGCTGGAAGTGGAGTAGTTAGGGGTGATCAGGCGAGCAGGCAGAAGCAGTTAGGGGCAACCAGGCAGGCAGGTAGGCGAGTGGTTGGAGCCAGCATTCCTGGATTGTGAGAGGGATGTCGGACTGCCTGTTTAGGCCCAATCCCTGTGGGACATCCCTCGAGGGGTCCCAGATTGGAGAATGTACAGGCTGCACTGAGGGACACACACCCCAGTGCACAAATTTCATGCACCAGGCCTCTAGTTGGTACATAAGATATGTGCTGACATGTCTTGAAATGCAGCACTAGAGTCCTCTGAGGCTCCAGGAAAGGCCCTACCCCATCAGTGTCCTTGGACAGATAGTACAACGTGCATGCTTTCTACCAATTATCTTCCCACTAGAACCAGATGGCAATTGGCTTCTCTGCACTCTACATATGATTCCTAATTCCAATGGTTTGCTTTAGCTCCCAATTCAAGTTCAATCTTCAGCTGCAGAGGCAAGACCCTTTCGTGATCTCACTTCCAAACCCACTGCCCTCCTCTCCAGCAATCCCCAACTTGCACTTTCTCAGATGTTCTCTCCTTGTGTGCATATGCCACTGTCTTTGCTTTTACCTGCCCTCAACATCTCCCCCCCTTTTTTGATGATTAACAATAATACTTGATTCAAGTATCACATTCCTTGATCCTTAGGGCTGGGGTGGATGGACCGCTGTGATCTATGTAGCCCGATACACCACTGATTTCACTTGATTGCATTGATCTGACTGTCCACCCACCCCCTGAAGCACAGGATTTATCTCTCACCCCTGTAGACCCAGTTCCTAGTCATATAGTGCACAGAATATATTGGACACCCTATAAAAACTCATTGAATAAAAATATGTCTGAATGTAAAATAATTGATAAATTACTATGTTTTAAAAGAATGATTTTTCTCTACTGTTGAAGCTGAACAGCAAACAATGTAATTTGTTGTAGGTTATTTTTTAGAAAAATAAAAAAACTTTTAATGTAAAACATAATTAAAATGTACCTTCCACAGATTAACAATTCTTAATATCTTTGTAATATTGTTTTATGTCTTTTTTAAATAAGATAATTAAAATACAGAAGTCTCAATGAACCACAATTTCCAATTCTGTGCTTCTTCCCATTTCCCCAAATAAAGCAGCTGCTCTAAGTTTGGTGTATAATCCAAGTTCCATAATCAGCCCTTTTAGATTTAGCCTCCAGATTATGCTAGCCAGATAGGAAGGTTTTACCCTTTTTTTCTATCTCTGAAATAGTTTGTGTAAAATAGATTTTTTTTTTAAAAAATATGTTTTTATTGGTTTTAGAGAGAGGAAGGGAGGAGAGATAGAAACATCGATGTTAAAAGCATCAATAGGCTGCCTCCTGGGTTCACTTTTCTTCTTGCTGAGATTTATCTCTCAATATTTTTTTCTGTAAAAGTCTGTGGGTAGTAAATTTTTTTAATCCTCATATAGCTTTTTTTAAATTTTCTTATTGATTAAGGTATTACATATGTGTACTTATTCCCCCCTTGGCCCTCACTCCCCACTCATGCCCTCTCCCCCCTGGTGTCTATGTCCATTGGTTAGGCTTATATGCATGCACACAAGTCCTTTGGGTCAATCTCTCCCCTTTACCCCCACCCTCCCTTACCTTCCCTCTGAGGTTTAATGGTCTGATTGATGTTTCTCTATGTCTGGATCTGTTTTTGTTCATTAGTTTATGTTGTTATTATATTTCACAAGTGAGTGAGATCATGTGATATTTATCTTTCTCTGACTGGCTTATTTTGTTAGCATAATGTTCTCCAGTTCCATCCATGCTGTTGCAAATGGTGGGAGTTCCTTCTTTTTTACAGCAGCATAATATTTCATTGTGTAGATGTACCACCGTTTTTTAATCCACTCATCTGCTGATGGGTACTGAGGCTGTTTCCAAATCTTAGTATTGTAAATTGTGCTGCTAAGAACATAGGGGTTCATATATTCTTTCTCACTGATGTTTCTAATTTCTTGGGATATATTCCTAGAAGTGGGATCACTGGGTCAAATGGGATTTCCATTTTTAATTTTTTTAGGAAACTCTATATTGCTTTCCATAATGGCTGCACCAGTCTGCATTCCCACCAGCAGTGTACTAGGGTTCCCTTTTCTCCACATCCTCACCACTATATTTTTTTTAATTTTGTGACTATATTTTATTTCTAAAGTTTCCAATTGGTTTCTTTTCATGTCCAATTCTTTGTCTACTTTCATAAAACCCTCAGCTTATTTTATGGATCATAATTTGGCCTGTTGGAAATAGGTTTTTGTTTTTTGCTTTGTTTGTTTGCTTGTTTGTTTAAAAGTTTTAAACTTTCAAGTTCTTCCAAAGTTTTCTGTTATCTCTCCGTGGTTATGAATTTTCTCACTTATAGATTTTATAGACAGTCTTTTCCGACACTGTGCTCATGTTCTTCTTGTCTGAAAGATCATTTTCAGTCCAGATGTCTCCTATATCTGGCCTACATGTAGAACATTTAGTTCCCCACCCTGGCCTCACCAGGTGTTTCGCACAGAAACCTCTTTTAGCTACCAGCTGGAGAGAAGTAGGTTTCAGATGGATAGGTGAATTGATTTCCCTGTCTTTAACCACAGGGCACACAGGATATCTGAATGCAAAGAAAATAGTCCTTGCACCCCATGTTGAGAAAAAACTTGCTCTCCACCCCCATCATCACTGGAGCATGGTGAACCTCTGCCCTCAGGAAGACATGTCCTGTTTCCATTCCCAGCTTCCTGAGACCATGTGCCTCAGGCCCTGGTTTCCTCTGTTGTTTCCTTTTCTGCATTTGTTCATCCTGGTTACTTCAGTGTGTTTTTTTTAATGTAATTGCATATAATATTTAATATTTTATCCCTCATTCCTATGCATTTAGAACAGAACATAGGGATTTCTGCATGTACTCATTTTCTTGCTGACCCAGAAATTTTGCTTCTATTTTTTAAATAAATTATTACTGAGGTAAACAACAAAAGCTAAACTTTTATGAACTTAAAAAAAATCAAAGAACTTGTACCCAATTCTCTCACCCTGAGGTAGATGGGTAGGTAAATCTTTTTTTTTTTTTTTCAAATCTCTCATTATGCTTTATTTTATAAGAACAATTGAGATAATAACTTATAATGACACCCGATATTTTCAAAGTATGTGGCTTCTTTAAAGCTATTGAGACTAACAAAATTCCTGGAGGACTAAATATAGTTTGAATTATTACCTACATTTTTCAAATGAGTAAAATTAAATAAACCATACAACGAGTTGAATGGTTAACCTAGGATGCAATCTTACCTTTGTTGACAAAAGGCATACTAATAAAATGTCTTAGTAGCTTTCGATGACTTCATATTACATTAAGTTCTATAGCATCAACAAGTGTTGAAAATAGTAATAAAGGTTATGTATTCAATTCATAGGCTATGCTTGGTGTAAATAAGAATTCACACACCTTGATGGTAATTCCATAGCATCCAGGCATTGATCCAATTTACATCATTCAAGGAACATCCTCAGTCCCCTAAAGTTTCATCAGCAGTATTACATAATGAAACTACCAGAATTTCTCAAATAATTAGAAGAGTCCTGATATAATTTAATTATGGTGGAATCCAGAATGAATCATTCAGTGGGAATACAGCTATATGCATGTGTGCATGTATATATAGATAGCCATAGATAAGAAGAATAATACAAATACATATGAGAATACAGAAATATATAAGAAGGTCTGTAGCATGAAAATATGGTATACATTTTCTTATAATTCCTAAGAAGCAACAAAACTAAAAGAAAAAGAAAAATATTAGAAGGGAGATAAGAAAGAATATTAAATCTACCACCCCTTTTCTAAGGCTAATAAGTCTTCAACTCTACTAATTATTAGAAGACATTAAAGCCCTGGCCAGGTGGCTCAGTTGGTTGGAGCATCACCCTGTACACCAAGAGGGCACTTATGTATTGATATGTTGTTCAATTCCCAGTCAGGGCACTTGCGTATGTTGTGGGTTTGATCCCGGGTCAGGGTATATGTGGCAAGCAACCAATCAATGTTTCTCTCACTCTCTCTCTCTTTTTCTCTCTCTCTCTAAAAATCAATAAAAACATATCCTCGAGGGAGGATTTTTTAAATGTATAAATTGCTTAAGAGATATTAGAGAAATTTTTCTTCTCAATACAACCTGAACTCATTACAAAAAGGAAGAACTTGATGATAAGGGCCAATACTTTCTTTTGTGACTATATTATTTGATTATCAGAGATTGAAATATGGTCTGGTTGTCATATTTTGAAAACTATATATAGAATAAATCTTCACAAGTTATTTGGTTGCAGCAAAATATAATTACTATCAATAGTTAGAATTATCTCCACACAAACTTTTTACTCAAATATATAACTCACTTCTCTCCTCCAGAATACAATAAAGTGGTTTTATTATGACAACCAGTATTGTTTTAATTAATAAAATTAATTTTACTGGTGATGAAAGTAATACATGCAAAGTGTGTAAAAAATGAGAAATATTGGGAGAAAAAACTAATAGAAAATAGCAACATCAACCACTATTAACATTTTGTTACTTACCATTTAGTCTTCCATACCTTTATGTTTTTCATATCTGAGAGCATAATTTCATATATTCAGAACAAGTGGACAAAGGCAAGCTGTCGGAAAAGACCTGAACTAACAATGGTCAGCCCCGTGGAGACAACGTGAGTAGAGAAGGAAAGATTTTTCACGTCTTGATGTAATTACTTCTAAACAATTTTTATTTCTTACTAAGAAAAAATGAAGTTCAGTAATAATATAATGGGGAATGAACAAGGAAAAGTCTGTTCTCTTTATACTTATCCCTGTAAATAATATTTTTATAGCCGAAACCGATTTGGCTCAATGGATAGAGCGTCGGCTTGGGGACTGAAAGGTCCCGGGTTCAATTCCGGTCAAGGGCATGTACCTTGGTTGCGGGCATATCCCCGGTGGGGGGTGTGCAAGAGGCAGCTGATCGATGACTCTCTCTCGTCGATGTTTCTAACTATCTCTCTCCCTTCCTCTCTGTACAAAATCAATAAAATATATTTTTTAAAAAAAATATTCTTATAGTCCTAAATTTGCCCAGAATTGCAGAAGTTGAGAGATTGTTTTGTCCAGTCTCTACGATACAGATGAGGAAATTAAGGCCAAGAAAAGTTAAATGACTTGACAGCAAAATCGCATCTCTAATACCTCTGACCCATATTCTACAGGTTAATTTTAATTCATTTTGAATAGAGACAAGGCATGTGCATTTTATTGATTTACTTTGACATTAGTCTGGAGTTGGCATACACAATATTCTCAGTCATTAAGAGCTTTTCCCAACAGACTAATTCAAAGTAATTGTTCTTTGTTATTCTCTTTCATAATGTTCTGTTCTTTCCCTTGATAGCACTTACCACAAATTTTTTTAATATATTTTTATTGACTTAAGAGAGGAAGGGAGAGTTACAGAGAGATAGAAACACCAATGATGAGAATCACTGATCAACTGCCTCCTGCACACTCCATACTGGGGATGGAGCCCATAACCTGGGCAGGCGCTCTTGAATGGAATTGAACCTGGGTCCTTTCAATCCACAGGCCAATGCTCTATGCACTAAGCCAAACCAGCTAGGGAACTTACTACAAATTTTAATTACATATTTACTTGTGCTTATTTATTGTTATCTCCCTCATCAGACTCTAATTCCTTTTGTGTTCTGTTCTGTTACATACCTACTGCCTAGCACAGTGCCCGGTGTATAATAAATGCCCTATATAATATACAGTCAGAAGAGCATGAAGTTGTTTACTGTGGTTTCTCTTTGTTGACTGTCTTTTCATGGGCATTCAAATTACCTCAACTCATTGAGCACTTACTATGTTTTAGAATTTAGACAATGTCAGAAGCATATCATATACGTATATGTACTTTAATCTCATAAGTTAGCTATATTATTATTCCCTCTGTACAAATAAAGGAGACTGAGCCTGAGAGAGGTTAGTTAAATGTTAAAAGGTCAAAAATCCAGCAAGTGGCAGACACAGGGTTTATTCCCAGGTTTAATTACAGTGTCTAAATTCTAGACTCTTACGCTACCTGGTTTCTAATATCCTGGCTTCAACTGATGTTCAAGATTCAGCAATAGACTTAGCATTACTTTACCCTCAATATAAAGTTTTCTGGGCTTCTGGGTTAACATACCAGATTGAACATATGCATCTAATTTTGTTCCCTTTCCACCCCTGCTAAAATGACAGTAGAGAGAGTTTTTAAGGCATAAAGCCATAAGAATAAGGAGGATTAAAAGGAGAAAGCGACAAATAAATTTGGAAGCTGTAAAGCAAAAGGATGAGTACAACTGACTTAGCAATGTTAAGAAAGCTGAGTCCTACACTGGTAGTAGGGAAAGCCAAGCGCTAATGTGATTTATACTGTGCAGATTGTTGGCAGTAGGAATGCAAAGTGGAGTAGCTAAAATAAGGAGAATTGGTTGAGAGCTTTTAAAGAAATTTCTAGGTCCTAAGATCTCACCATCTCCCCAACTATGGTACAGCCAACAACTGACCTTTTCCCTCCTTAACAGCATACTGGAGTTTATTCCCTGGAGAGTCTCTGGTCTGGGAAACACAGGAACAGTTAAAGGCAGAAGTAGCCTGTCAAAAGGGGGGGATTGTATGAATGTACATCTGGATGATGAGCCCATATCCCATCCAATCCCTCTTCCCCCACTCAGGTTCCAGAAGAGCGGAAGCTAGGCCTTTACTTGAAGCTGTGGGAAGAAGATTGGAAGATCCTTCTTGAGGACTCAGAAGGGACAAGGGAAAAGGATACTGACATTGGAATTCCCCCAATGGAAAGGTTCCAATAGCTCATCTTACAGAGAAGTGCACAGTCAGCAAGCCTCACTCCTGTTCTCAGAGAGTCTTAGCAGTTTTTAGTCCTACCTACTCAAGTATTAGCAGAAAATGTGAAAGTTAGAGTCCAAAATACACAGAAGAAAAGCACGCGAAGGAACCAAATTATACAAGAAGGAAGTATACAAAGAAGAAATTAGATGTTTGCCAACCAATCAGCAAACATTAGAAGCTAGAAGGGAATGAAGGAAATACCTCCTAATTCTTAAGAAAAACTATAACTAACTGAGAATTATATCCTTGGTCAACTATCAATCAGAGGAAAAGATAAGGTTATGATGTTTTTAGACATGATCTGTTTCAAACAATTCACTTCCCATAATTCAGCCCCAGATGATGTGCTTCACCAAAATGAGGGGTTACCCATGAAAGAAGACATGGGGTCCAGGAAACTGGAGAGCCCAAGGGAATATTAAGATGATAGTGAATGGGTTATCTTCTCAAAGTCACATCTGTGAACCTGGAATAAAGAGCAATCAGTCCACACTGGAGTAGGTCAGACGGCCATAAAAGATGCCTTCAGGAAAACACAAACCACTAGGAAACCTGATGACTCTGAACATCTTGGGGAGAGTTTTAAAGAATCAGCAAAGTTTGGGGTTGAATGAGTGATAAGTATTAGAAAAACAGGCAAACAAACAAAAAGATGACATTTTTTACCCCGTGGAAAAATAATAAATTTGGGACAGAAAATCAAAAGTAGTCATGATTTATAACATGACTCAACTAGACGTAACATTTTCTTAACCCAAATGTAAACCGTGAATATTGGGCTAATAAAATAAACTATAAATCAATTGGGATACCAAGGAAAGACAAGTTAAAAAGAAAAATCTGCCTCGGCTGAGTGGCTCAGTTGGTTGTAGTGTTGTCCCGTACACCAAAAGGTTTCAGGTTAGATTCTCGATCAGGATATAAAGGCAGGTTATAGGTTTAATCTCCTGTCCGGACATGCATGGAAGGCAACGGATCTATGTTTCTATCTCACATCAATGTTTTTGTCTCTCTCTCACTCCTTCTCTAAAATTCAATAAATATCCTTTGGGTGAGGAGAGAAAGAGGGAGAGAAAAATAAGTTCTTTCTACCATAGTGAGAGGTCAATATAGTGCTTAAAACTGAAAATTCAAGTAGTAATACAAGCACATTATTTAAAAACATGTAAGTAAACATGAAATGAATCAGCAAGAAGGTGAAGATGTTGACTTCCAGGGGGAGGAGAATTGGAGTAAGTCCAGGACTGTTGTTGTGTCTTGCACAACTATTTACAATATTGCATATATAAATTTAAAAATTGAAACCAAAAGAAGACTTTCAATATAAATAAATGTTTTTAAATGGTAAAACACTTCTCTCTCTCTCTCTCTCTCTCTCTCTCTCTCTCTCTCTCTCTCTCCCTCCCTCCCTCCCTCTCTCTCTCTCTCTCTCTCTCTCTCTCTCTCTCTCTCTCTCTCTCTCTCTCTCTCTCTCTTCATTATAATCTTTATGCCAGCCTCTCCAGACAGTCACCTGGAAAAAAGGGACTGTTTTAAAGACAAAGTTGACTTACTCTGATAAATCAATAGAACTCAATTAGACATCCTTTCTAACACTCTAAATAAATGGGTCCAAAACTCGCTGAAAATGGAAATTATAGTTTTATCATGAAATGATCTCTTTTTCACCCCTGTGCAGCCCTGTATTTCTTTCTGCTGATCTTCTCCATAAAATCTCTGCATAGTGCTATATGTTGATTTATGAAACATCTTCCAGCCTTTATTTTGTTTATATTTTTTATCTTGTTATTTCCCTTGGCAGATCCCTGTGTTAATATTTGACCCTGCAAAAGGTGTTTGGCCAAAGAAAGTCCTCAGTGTTCAGTCAGTGGCCTGAGACAGAGGGTGAGGCCCAGTCGGTGCCTTGGGGAACTCAGATTACATTTCCAAGGCGTTCTCATGTAACAGCTGTGTGCCTTTGATCAAAATACTGAGAAACACAAGCCCTCACGTCCTCCTCTGCACAGAGACAGCCAGGACCCTGTTCTCTTGGATCAAGGAAACGCATGCCAACTGCTCCAAAGGATGCAGTAAATGCCCACATCCCAGAGGATTTGCAGAGACACTGGATGACATGGGTCAGACAGAAGGAGGACCTCTGCAGGGGGTGTGGAAGGGCTCCAAGGTAGCTGTTTTCCTTTGTGCTGCTACACCCTCAACACCTGCAACAGTGCTTAGCACATAGTAGGAGTTCCATAAATATTTGTTAAGTAAATTATCAGTAAATACACCACTGCTCTATCTAGCATTACTTTACTTTTCTCAGATTAACACATTCCTGCCCATCCTTCAAGATCCAGTTCACCTATTTCTTGTACAGCTTCCTTTGACAACTCAAATTTTTTCCTGTCTGTATAGCTGTACTCTGAACAAATTTCTGTTGCTTCTCCTTATAACACAGCATTGCAATTACTTGGCTACATGTCTGTCCTCCCTATAAGACTTTTAATTTCTTGAGATATAAGGCTTTGCTTTATTTAACTCTGCATTCTTGCTACTTCACATAGTACCTGTGTCTTTATTTATTCATTTGTTCAGCAGGATTTGAATACCTGCTATGTTCCAGCCACTAGGATGTCTCTGAGAATATATCAGTGAACAAGACATGAGCATTCTATGCCTCCAATTTTACATTCTATTCAAGATTTCAGACAATTAATATAAGTGGGGTAAGTGCCAGAGGTTGTGAGTGCATTATGGGAGCAGAGGGGAAATTTTGATTATACTCAAAATTTGAGGAATCAGAAAAACAAAAACTATCTGGGGAATATATGGAAGCTAGCTAGAGGATTGAGAAAAGTGGCAGCATAGATAAACGCCTGTATTCACTGCCTCCCACAACCACATCAAAATTATAACTAAATACAGAACAACCATCATCCAGAAGCTGACTGAATGGAAGTCCTACAACTAGAAAGTGAAGAAAGCACACTGAAATTGGAAAGAGGTGTGGAGGCGCAGAACGGGCTGGTCTGGCACTATGGGTGCTGCTTTTTTAATCGGGAGGGAGATTATCTCTGTGGAGGCTGCCTGGAGGAGCAAGGAGTCCCAGCTCCACACCAGACCCCCAGCTCAGGGTCCGAGAGGTGGGAAAAGATGTCTCTATGGGTAGTAAGAAATACAGGCTGTAAAAACCAGTGTGGATTGGGGCTCAGTGACACAGAGGCTGCTGGAGACCCAGCTATTCCTCTTACAAGCCCAGCACTACCAACTAAATTTACAAGGTCCTGCTTCCTCTGAAGGCAAGGATCTGGGGAACGCAGGCATATACGAGGAGTAACTGGGTTGTCTGGCATCAGGGCAGGAACTCAGTGGCTTTGTCCCAGGTGGAGGTGCTCACATGGATCATTGTTCCTATGCTGGGACCTCCTCAGTCTCAGGGCTGACTGGCAGCCATTTCTGTTTACTCCACCCTGGTGATTCCCTAAGACCCTGCCTCATCCCATTTACAACCCCACCCAAGTTTTTGCATATGAATGGCTTTTTTTTTTGCTCAGGCCAAAAATCTCAAGCAAGCTGCAGCTGGGTCTGGGAGCCCCAAGTCTATCAATAAAAGGCCCAAGACCTGGCACCAGCACCAGCCTGCCTTGCTTCAAATCTGGGCCTCATCCGGGCACTTCCAAACCCAATACAAAGAGGAGGAATCTGCATATCTCTCTGTAGCTCCTGCCAGGTGGCCCCAAGCAGTGGCTGCCTTGAACCTAAGAGCTGTGTACCAGTAGTCAGTGTCAGACCCTACCAGATTACAACTCTACACATCCATAAGCAACACACTCAAGAGCAGACTCAGTGAGCACCAAAGTCCCACTGAAGCAAGACCTGATCCATAGGGGTGTCTCCTGCACAGCAGCTCTCCCACTGTAGTCGTAGATGTTCCTCTGGGCCAACTGGTCTGAAGGTCAAGTCCTCCCAGTGACACCAATAGCAGTCAAGTCTCAACTACAAGACTGTGCTCACAGGTCACAAAAGGATGCACCTAGAACTTCCAGCTCAGGTGATGGGGAGGCTGAGCTACTAGGCCCTATATAATACCTACTACACAAGGCCACTCTACCAACTCAAGGAGACATAGTAGCTCTACCCAATACATGGACAAAACACAGGGAAGCAGCCAAAATGTGGAGACATATAAACTTGTCACAAATAGAAGAAATATAAGAAAGCAAATTATTGGATATAGAGTTCAAAGCCATAGTTATAAGGTTACTCAAGAATTGTCTAAAAATCTCCACAAAAAAAAAAAAAATGAAAAAGGACCAGCCAGAAATTAAATATATACTGACTGAGATAAAGAATAAAATACATGGATTCAACAGTAGAGCAGAGGATTCGGAGAATCAAATCAATTATTTGAAAAATGAGAAAATAAAAAGATACCCAATCGGAATGGCAAAAAGAATAAAAAATATGAATATAGTGTAAAGAGCCTCTGGGACAACTTTAAGTGTACCAACATTCACATTTTGGGGGTGTCAGAAGAAGAGAGAGCAAGATATTGAAAACATATTTGAAGAAATAATGACAGAAAACTTCCCCGACCTGGTGAAAGAAATAAACATATAAGTCCAGGAAGCACAGAGATTCCCAGACAAGAGGAACCCAAAAAGGACCACACCAAGATACATCATAATTAAAATGCCAAGAGCTAAAGACAAAGAGAGAATAAAAAAAATTAAAAAATAAAACACAAAGAAAAGCAGTTAGTTGCCTAAAAGGGAATGCCCATATGATTGTCAGCTGATTTCTCAACAGAAACTATGCAGGCCAGAAGGGAGTGGCAAGAAATGTTCAGAGTGGTGAATAGCAAGGACCTACAACCAAGATTACTCTACCCAGCAAATCTATCATTTAAAATTTGAAGTCAGATAAAGAGCTTCACCGACAAGAAAAAGCTGAAGGAGTCCATCACCAACAAACCAGTATTATAGGAACAGTTGAAGGGTATTCTTTAAGAAAAGGAAGGAGAAAAAAATATATATGAACAACAAAATGGCAACAAATAAATATCTATTAATAATTGAACCTAAAAATCAAAATAAATAAATAAGAAATCTAAATAACAGAATAAACTGGTGAATAAAATAGAATCAGAGGCAGAGAAATGGAACAGACTGATGATTCCTAGAGGGAAGGGGGGTGGAGGTGGGAAGAGATTAAACAAAGATCTTATATGCATATATGCTTTACCTATGGACACAGACAATAGGGTGGTGAAGGCTGGGTTGGGGCAAGAACTGGGTGGAGGGAGACAGTGGAGGGGGTGGAGAGGGACACCTGTAATAATCTCAACAATAAAGATTAAAAATAAATAAACAAATAAATAAAAGAAGTTAGCTAGGAAAGATGAGAATGAGTGCTCCAGTATAGCTAATTTGGATAATGGAAGAAAGGAAAAAGAAATATAGGTAAATAAGAAAGAATAGAGGAAGGAAGAAAAGGATGAAAGGGAGGAAGGAAGAGATGGAGGAAGTGATAAAGGGGAGTGGGGCGGAGGGAATACCACATTGCCTTGCAGTACTTCTTGTTCAGAAGGTGACCTTACTCAGAGTCTTAAAATTGCCAGTTACTCCCCTTCATTTGGAGTATTATCACAAAAGCCACAAAAGTACAGGCTACTGTAGAACCGAAAAGAACGATCAATACCTAGGTCCATCCCTCTTATTCCACAAATATAAAAACTGAGCCCCACAGAAGATAGTGATGACAATATTTTGCCTTTGTCACTCATGTTACAAAGGATTTTCACCCCTCTTCAGTTCAAGCCAAATAGCTCTACGAAGCAGCAGCATTATTTTTACATATCAGGAAACTGAGGTTCAGATGGAATCAGTGGTAGAGCTGGAAGCGAGATTTTCTGGTGCCAGGTCCAATGTTCAGTCTGCCACACTTCAGCATTAGGAACAGAGCCAGCAGGAGACAACTCCTTCCAGAAGGCAAGAGCGTCCTGACACCTGATACAGACTGAGTCCTGCTAATTATCACACTGTGTCCCAATTACAAGAACACTTGTGCCGAATGACTTGGCCAATAGCCTGGGGGACACTGGAATGATTGGGGTTTACTTGGACTTGCCTTCCCTTGGTGTCATGTTATAAGTCAGCCTTGTTACAAATGAAAAGATTGTTAATTATGGCTATATAAAAATGTTAAATGTCTATAAAAGCAGGGCTCCACAAACAAAATGAAAGGATAAGCCATAGAGTAGGAGAAAATAATAATTTATATAAAAGTAAAGACATACTACCCAGAATTCAAGGAATTCCTGCAAGTCAATAAGCAAAAGACCTATAACCCAATAGAAAAATGGGCAAAGGATGTGAATAACGCAATTTACAAAAATTAGGAAGCCCTAATAGCCAACAAACACATGAAAAATGTTCATTGCAAATCAAAAGCTGACTAGGAAAACAATAAGATAATCTTTCACCCCTGTCTAACTTATAAAAATTTGTAAGTCTAACAATAGGAAGTGTTGGTGAAGATTGGACAACAAAGGACTCCATTTTGGGAGAGAATCAGACTAAGTACAGTCAAGCTGAAAATATTCTATGGCCCAGCAATTAGTTCAATTTGTAGATAGAGATAGATAGATGATAGGTAGGTAGGTAGATAGATAGATAGATAGATAGATAGATAGATAGATAGATAATAGATAGAATAATCACACATGCACAGAATTATGTAGGAGGTTCACTAAAGAATTGTTTGCCACCAAAACTTTAAAAAGCAAATTTCAGAATGCTATATACTATGTTGCCATTTCTATGAATAAAAATAATTACATAATATTTAATACATATGCATGTGCAAAAGTGTAAAAGCAAGGGCTGAATACATATCAAATCTACAATAATGGTTTCCTCTAGGACAGAAGAGGAATAAGATGAAGAGGACAACATAAGAACTTTAACTTTGTTGGACCTTTTTGATTCTTAAAAAAAAACAAAAACATTTTAATCTGAATCTAAAACTTAAAATATATGGTAATTCTTTGTTTATTTCTGCACCAAAATTACTTTTTAAAACACTTAAATAAGCCTGATATTTTACATATAAGTTTCAAACACTTTCTCTTCCACCCCAGAGGAAAAGTAGATTAGATCTCTTCTAAGATTCCTTTCAGCCCTCCAGTGAAACCTGGAGGACTTTGAAGAGGTTATAGATGAGTGACCTTTTGTTTGAATACGGTCTGGAAAGGGATTAGGAATATACAGTCAGCTGTTACAAGGGAAGGAAGCCCTGGAACATTTTTGTAAACTATGAAAGCTTCTTTTCGCAGAAGCATTCCTATTTATATTCTGAGAATCCCATCTAAATTAAGCTTTCACACAAGGTTTATACAGTAATTGGTTCTGGACATTCTGGCCCATCTCTCATCCCTTGCTCCAAGCCATAAGCCTTGTCATGAAACTTCATTATCACTAATTCTTGTATAAAACACTAAGCTTAGAAGTTGGGCGGCCATATACCCCATTGAAACCAAAAGTAAAACTTATGACAATCTGACAATTCCCAGCAAATCTTCAGTCTTGTGAGAAACTGAAGGAACCAGTTAAGTTCCGTGGAAAGACTGGCAGAACCAAGGACTTTATAAATAGTCCAGCTGTCTCTTCAAGTGCATGTAAACCCTTTCAGAGAAATCAATTAGGGATAAGTTTCATGCAACCAAGAGAGAACTAAGAAAACTTCAGCAAAAGTACCTTAGTGAGCATTTAATATATTTCCTTGTAAAATAAAAATAAAATAAGTATTGAGAAATAGATAGAAGAATACTAGGTAAACAAAATAGAAACAATTAAAATAATGGGATGAGACGAGATGAAGAAGAAAAATGGGGGGCGGGGGAGATGATTTAGAGAAAAGTACCATTTTAAACTTAAAGTATATAATTAGTTTAAAAGAGAGAAACTAGGAGAACTAGAAAATATTTAAGACAAAGAAAATTATTATATGCACCCCCATGTGTATTGCAGCTATTTACAATAACCAAAGCATGAAAGCAACCTATGTTCATCAATAGATGAATGAATAAAGAAAATTCGATAGATGACATATGATAGATAGATAGATAGATAGATAGATAGATATTATATACACACACAATGAAATATATTTAGCCATAAAAAGGAGAAACTCTTGCTATTTGTGACAATATGGATGGACCATGGGGACATTATGTTAAGTGAAATAAGTCAGAGAAAGACAAATACTATATGACCTCACTTATATGTATAAACTAAAACAAACAAACAAAAAATACAAGCTCATAGATACAGAGAACAGACTAGTAGTCTCCAGAGGTGAAGGGTGGGGGGTTGAAGAAATGGGTGAAGAATGTCAAAAGGTACAAGGGATATAATGTACAGCATGGTGACTTAGTTAATGATACTGTATTGTGTATTTGAAAGTTTTGAAAAGAATAGTTCATAAAAGTTCTCATCATATAAAAAAATTGTAACTAGGTGTGATGCTGGATGGTAACTAGACTTATTGTGGCAATCAATATGTGCCAATATCAAATTATTATGTTGTACACCTGAAACATAACATTATATATCAATTATATATTAATTTAAACAAAACAAAGATGTCTCTTATAACTAATAAAACAAACTTTCCTAAATACCAAAAGCAATGTTTTAAATAGTAAATAAACATAGTATATGTAAGACATATAATAATTATAGCATTCCATACATAGGGGAAACACAGGAGACATAACAAAAAATGAACTTGATTGCACATAGGAGTGGGGAGAAATGACATGAATTGACTAGGAAGAAGAGTGGTGCCTCTCTGAAGGATGGTATTTCCTTTTGGAAGCATGTTAGTAATCGACATATTCAAATAATGAAATTAAATCCACAGAACAGATGGGCCCTAAAACTGACTATAAACAGAAACAAATGAGCCCAATTGTATTTCAAATGAGAGAGAGAGAATGGCAAACAAATCCTGAACTCGTTCTTTTTCATAGTTTGTGTTTCAGAGTGGTATGCAATCCACAGTTTTTAATCCATTTTATATTCGCTATAGGATTGGGTAAATGTAACTATGTTTGAGGAAGCTAACGTTCTCACTGCGGAAGAAAGGAGGTACAACTATGGGATGGACAAAGAAGGGAAGATGCCTGAGACGTTGAATTGGCATTGGAGGTCTAAGCATGAACTCGTGATGTCTAAAACATGCCAGCAGCAATGAGCATTCCTAGTGCCCAGATCTTGGTTTATAGAAGTGGCAACACCAAATTAGAGGGGTAATGATGTTGGGGGGGTGGGGGGGTGGGCGGGAAAGACCTTTTTTTTTTACACCATTTTTGGCTTTTTAATGGAAAACAATCTTCACACAGTTAATCCAGGTAAATTCAGATGTATTAAATAATTATATGTAAAAGATAAATCTACAAAACAAATAAAAAGTGTAAGAAACTATCCTATAACTTCCTAAAGGATTTCTTAAACAAGACTAGAAAGCAAAAACCATAGAGAAAAGTTGATGAGCTTTGACTACATCAGAATTAAGGATTTCTGTTCAATTAAGTAACTGGTATAGTAACAGAAAATGTTTGCAACATATACATTAGTCCTCACATTATCTGCAGTTTCATTTTCTGGGGTCTCAGTTACATACAGTGTACAAGGTCCAAAAATATTTTCAGTAGAAAATTGCAGAAATAAACAACTCATAAGTTTTAAGTTCTGAGTAGCATGGTTAAATCTCTCACTCTTGGGAACGTGATTCATTCCTTTGCCCAGTGTATCCACACTGTATCCACTAAACACCCCGCCTGATCTTGGTCATTTATTAGCCATTTTGGTTAACAGTTCGACTGTTTGTATTGCACGTAACTGTTATTTTTACTCAGTGGTCCCAACGCTCAAGAGTAGTGATGCTAGCAGCCAGGACACAGACAAGAGTTTGGGAAGGCCTGGGGCAGAGGGTGGGATGGAGAAGTCAATGGGGGGGCGGGGGGAGAAGGATGTCTATAATCCTTTCAACAATAAAGATAAAATTGTTTAAAAAGAGCAGTGACAGCATGGATTGGAACTAGAGAGCATTACACTAAGAGAAATAAGTCAGTCAGAGAAAGATAAATATCACATGATCTCACTCATTTATGGAATATAATGAACAACATAAACTGATGAACAGCCCTAACCAGTTTGGTTCAGTGGATAGAGCATCGGCATGTGGACTAAGGGGTCCCAGGTTCAATTCCAGTCAAGGGCATGTACCTTGGTTGCGGGCACATCCCCAATTGGGGGGTGGAGGGGAGGTGCAGGAGGCAGCTGATCAATGTTTCTTTCATCGAGCTTTCTAACTCTCCCTCTCCCTTCCTCTTTGTAAAAAATCAATAAAATTTATTTTTTTATATAAACATAAACTGATGAACAAAAACAGATCCAGAGACAGGGAAACATTGATCAGGCCATCAACCTCAAAGGGAAGGTAGGGAAGAGTGGGGTAAGGGAGAGAGATCAACCAAAGGACCTGTATGCATGCATATAAGCCTAACCAATGGACACAGACAACAGGGGGTGAGGGCATGAGTGGGGGAGATGGGGGTTATTGAGGGGATAAGGACACATATGTAATGCCTTAATCAATAAAGTTTAAAAAGGAAGAGTAGTGATGCTGGCAAGTCGGGTATACCAAAGAGAAGCCATAAGGTGCATATTACCTATTGTCAGAAGGTGACTAGAAGCCTAAACCTAAAACAATGTCTACATCATTTACCTCACTCCGCTTCCTCACTTAGGCGTTTTATCATCTCACATCATCACAAGAAGGATGAGCACAGTACTGTAAGATATTTTAAGAGAGAGAAAGACTGCAGTTGCATAACTCTTACCACAATATATTGTTATAATTTTTTCTATTTTATTATTAGTTGTTGCTGTCAGAGGCGCACCTCAGAGATACTGCAGTTTTGGTTCCAGATCACCATAATAAAGGGAGACAGGCAACAAAGTAAGTCGTAATCATTTTGCTGGTGGGAAGTCATGCCTTCTATTTGCAAAAATTGCAACACCTGTGAAGCACAGTAAAGCAAAGCACAGTAAAAGTGTGCCTGTGACTTCCTGCTGTGCCTGATTTATAACTTTAACTTTATTGTAGGCAGGGACGAGTAGGAACAGGCGCTGTAAGCATAGGGCTTTGCACTATCTGCTGTTTCAGGCATCCACTCCAGGTCTTGGAACATGTCTCCCTCAGATAAGGGGGAGCCAATGCAAAACCAACAAGAAATTAATTTAAAAGAACACCTGAGCCCTAACCAGTTTGGCTCAGTGAATAGAGCATCGGCCTGCAGACTCAAGGGTCCCAGATTCAATTCCGGTCAAGGGCATGTACCTCAGTTGCAGACACATACCCAGTAGGGGGTGTGCAGGAGGCAGCTGATGGATGTTTCTCTCATCAATGTTTCTAACTCTCTACTCCTCTCCCTTCCTGTCTGTAAAAAATCAATAAAATATTTTTTAAAAGAACACCTGAAAACAAAACAAAGCATACCCAATTTTTAAAAGATAATGTGAATAAATTAATGATATGAGTAAATAATAAAATTCACAAAATAGCCAAACCAAATGACTGGCCAATAAAGATCTTTCTCTTTCTCCAACACGTCAGATTTTCTTGTTCTGGCTGCTGAGTCTCCGCACCATTGCCCCAGGCTGCATGCTTTTTCCCTAAAACTTCTTATGGCTGCCTTCTCCTTGCTATTCAGATCTCAGTTTAAATGTTTTCTCTTCAAAGAGGTCTTGCTATCCCACCCCACCTAACACAGCCTGCCTGCCCCATCACTCTTTATTACACCATCCTGTTTTAGTTTTAGTTTATACTTATTATTCAGTGACATACTCTTTTTTAAATGTTTTTTATTGATTTCAGAGAAGAAGGGAGAAGGAGAGATAGAAACATCAATGATAAGAGAAAATCATTGATCAGTTGCCTCCTGCATGTCCCTCACATGGAATGGGGCCCACAACCTGGGCATGTGCCCTGACCGGGAACTGAAACCGTGACTTCATGGTTCATAGGTTGATGCTCAACCACTGAGCAACATGGGCCAGGTGACATATTCTTCTTTATCTGTATGTGATTCCTCTCTCTAATCTGATAGTATGAAATGTGTGTCTTATGCAACCTGTATGTCCTTGGTGTTCAATAAGTATTTGTTGAGTTAATGAACATATCCATGCATGACAAAGGTAATACAATTCTGTTGCTAGCTTGATGCGTGATCTAGACAACAATGTTGAGTCATAAAAATGACTAATTAATGGAATCTTGCTAAGTAGTGTCAGCATCAGATGGAGCGCTGGACAGGATGGCTCTTTCTAAAAATAACACTTATGAGTCAAAGCAACATAGTTCCCTTGGATACCTTTGTTTTGACCACAGTGCCAGCAGCTCCCATTTTAGTCAAATGGATTAAGCCGATTGCCACTCAGCCCTCTATAGGATTATGCACATTTTAAATACCATCCATTTGAGGGGCCCTGAATTCCATCAACAGGGGGTGGTGTTTTGGGAATGTTCCACCAGGCCGAAATATTCTAACCATGAACCTTTGGGACTCAAGGTCGCTCACAGTTGCTTCCCACTTTAACTCCCTTGGAGTGACAGCCACCACATGATAGCGGGAAAGCCCCTACATTTCGCTAAGCTGGTCCCCCGCGAGAAAATGCATTGAGTTCCTTATGGTCAGATCTCAGGGGAAGCAAGATGGTGTGGCACCATCCCTGCCATTTCAGTGAAGGGGCAGAGACCTTGATTTAACAAATTGTTGAATTTCTTTCAACAAAGCACTTACATGCTTGGGAAATCTGTCCCAGAGCTTCTCAGCATGCCACGGGATTTCTAACGATCCTTTTATGTAACCTCAGTTTGCCCAGGGTAACCTGAGCCTGGTCCCTGTGGATTTGCAGGGATGTCTGTTTATGAGGTTTGGTTTAGTTTTGTTTTGTTTTACGTTAGAGGAAGAGTCACATTAAGCGCAATCCTAATTCTTTACACACTGTCATCATCAGCCCGTGTAAAATACCTCTTCTGCTTTATCTCTTTATTCTTTCCCTTCATTCCTGACCCCTATGGTCACTAACTATGATATGTTTTATATAATGTTCTGAACGAGGCATATATCCTCATGAAGTTTGTGGTGTCATGTGTTTAGGTACTTTAAAATTTTTCCTTTTTATAATTACGTTTTTCCTTTTTATTGAGTTTATTGTGGTGACACTAGCTAACAAAAGTAGACAGGTTTCAGGCGCACAATTCCACAACACAGCATCTACAAATGTATTGTACGTTCACTACCCCAAGTCAGCTCTCAGCCCATCTCCAGTTATACTCCCTTACCCTACTCCACCACCCCCGCCCCCTGGCAATCACCACACTGTTACTCATTTCCATTAGTTTTTTCTCTCTTTTTTTCTTTTTAGCTCAATCCCTCCACCACCGCCACCACCCCGCCACACTGAGACCCCCAACTCAAACCTCACACTCATGTTTATGTACTTCTAATATGATTTCAATATCTGTTTCTTACTTTTATCACTTCGACACCATTTTTAAGACACATCTATTCCTACAGGAATAAAGCTTCCATTTCAGTCTGTACCCACTATATTTTAATTATCCATCCTCTTGTACAAGTGTTATTGCTATTGTCAATATAATCTTAATTTTTATATTATGTTCATGTTTGTTATTATTGGCCTAGAGAAAGAGTGTTGATTTTTTTTTTATAAGTTGACCTTGTATTTAACAGTTTTGCCAAATATTTGTACTAGTTCCCATATATGTGCATGTTGAATAGATAGGTTTCATTTTCCTTTTCAATCCTGACATCTCTTGTATCTTTTTCTTGCTTTAAAACTGGCCAGGACCTCCTTGACCACACTAAAAGTACGAGCGAATAAAACTATTTATTGCAGAGAAAGACTGGGAAGAATCCAAATAACCATCAATAAGGCCCGCCCAGCCCATGTGTCTCAGTGATTGAGCATCAACCTATGAACCAGGAGGTCATGGTTCAATTCCCAGTCAGGGCACATGCCTGGGTTGTGAGCTTGATCCCCAGTGCAGGCAGCAGCTGAGATTCATGATTCTCTCTAATCATTAATATCTCTCTCTCTCTCTCTCTCTCTCTCTCTCTCTCTCTCTCTCTCTCTGTCTCTCTCTCTCTCCTTTCTTCTCTGAAATCAATAAAATATTTTTTTTAAAGCAAGGTCAGGCCTTAGCCAGTTTTGCTCAGTGGATAGAGAATTGGCCTGTGAACCAAACAGTCCCGGGTTCGATTTCAGTTAAGGGCATGTACCTTGGCTGCAGGCTCCTCCCTGGCCTGGGCCCTGGTCAGGGCTCATGCAGGAGGCAACTTTTCTGTCTGTTCCTCTCACTTCCACCCTCTCTAAAAACCAATGGGAAAATATCCTTAAGTGAGGATTAAAAAGAAGAGAAACGAATGACAGAGAGAGAGAATGAGAAAAAGAGGGGGGGGGGGGGGATTTCCCTCCTCAAACTGTTAAAAATGATTAAAGAAGAGTTAACACTTCATCAAGTGGGCAGTCTCTCTCTGTTCCCAAGGATCCAGAGAACTGCAACATGGGGCACAAGGCAGAAAGCTTTTGCAGAATAAAGAATAAGGAACGAAGAAGTGAGAATAGATGCCAGAGTGGGCTTGGTGTCCGGGGATTGGCTGAGGATATACTAATTTTCTGGTGGAGCAGCACATTTACAAGGCATGAAAGTTATGTCAGTTGCGGTTTGCTCAGGCGGCACCCTGGACAGGAGTAGTTCTTTGTGAGGCCGAGACATTTATTTCAACAAAACTCTCCAGGATTGGTATGAACTAGAGTGGAGCCAAGGCCTTACCTCTTTATACTCGTAAAAGGTGGAAAAGGTGAAGGGATTACGAGGTACAAATCGATTGTTACAAAATCGTCACGGGATGTAAAGCTCAGAATAGGGAAGGTGTTCTGACCTGACATTCTTACTCGGTAAATATTGTCTGTATTTATTCTGCTTAGTGACAAACCTACTGAATCCAATGTGCAATTACGAAATTTTTATACTCAGGATAGTACTTGGTTCTTCTTGGTTGCTTTTTGTCCCTGCTTTACAATCCTAATTCTTTAGGGATATTTATTAAGCTGGTTTTATTTTAAAGTCTTAGTCCACAAGCCCAAAATGGTGTCATTTGTGCTAAAGCCCATGACACCAACCCTATATTTAATACCTGACCTAATGGCTGTTTCAACCTCTCCAGAATCATCATCTATTTTTTTTCAATTACAGTTTACATTGAATATTATTTTGTATTAGCTTCAGATGTACAACATAGTGCTTAGATAATCATATACTTTACAAAGTGCCGTTCCCGCCACCCCAATATTTCCAGTACCCACCGGGCAGCATATAGTTATTATAATTATTGACTATTATTGACTATCCTTCCTACCCTGTACTTTTCATCCATGTGACTATATTCCAACCACAATTTGTATCTCTTTTTTTTAATCTTTTTTTATTTATTTCAGAGAGAGAGGAAGAGACAGATAGAAACATCAATGATGAGAGAATCATTGATCGTTGCTTCCTGCATGTCTCCCACTGGGTTTCGAGCCTGCAAACTTGGCATGTGCCCTTGACTGGAAGCAAACCTTCTGTCCACAGGCTGACGCTTTGTCCACTGAGCCAAACCAGCTAGGGCCCAATTTGTACGTCTTAATCCCTTCACTCTTTTTCACCGAGTTTCCCAGTCCCCTCCCCTCTGGCAACCATTAATCTGTTCTCTGTTTCTATGAGTTTGTATTAATTTTGTTTATTTTTTTCTTTAGATTCCACATATATATGAAATCATATGGTATTTGTCTTTCTATATCTGACATTTCACTTACCATAATACCCTCTAGGTCCATTCAAACTGTTGCAAAGGGTAAGATTTTACTCTTTCATATCCGAGTACTATTCTATTTTGTATAGGTACCACCACTTTTTTATCCACTTGTCTCATGACAGGCACTTGGTTGCTTCAAAATCTTGGCTATCCTATCTAATAAAGAGGGAATGTGATAATTGACCCTCATGCTGTCGCAAAGATGGCAGGGCCCATAGTCAATAAGGATGGAATATGCTAATTGACTGTCACACCCTCACATATGGAGGCACTCACAGCCACAAGGTGGCGGTGCCCAGTCCCCTTAGTCTTGCCATGGTGGCAGGCATGTAGCAAGGCAACTGCTCTGTGCACCTGCCTCTGGAGTCCCCCAACCCCCTCAGCCCCCCAGCCTCCCAGGGCCAGCCTAAGGCCCAGGCAAGTTTCAGATGGCAGCTGCCCAGCCACCCATGGCCACCCAAGGCTCAGGTAACCAGGGTCCGCCGAGGATGCACTGCTGGCAGGGGCAGCAGCAGAAGTGTGATGGGGGCATCGCCTTCCACTGATTGCCCCAGAGGTCTCCCAGTGTGAGAGGGGGCAGGCAGGGCTGAGGGACACGCCCCCCTCCAGTGCATGAATTTTCATGCACCAGGCCTCTAGTTGTAAATAACGCTGCAATGAACATAGGGGTACATATATTCTTTCAAATAGTGTTTAGGTTTTTGGGGGTATACACCCAGAAATAGAATTGCTGGGACATAAGGCAGTTTCATTTTTTAATTTTTTTAGGTCCCTCCACACTTTTTCTTAGTATTGTAGCTATACCAATCTGCATTCCCACCAGCAGTGAACAAGGGTTCTCTTTTTTCTACATTCTTGCCAACATTTGTTGTTTGTGAATTTGATGATAGCCATTCTGACAAGTGTGAGGTGACATCTCATTGTGGTTATAATTTGCATTTCTCTTATGAGCATCTTTTCATATGTCTATTGGCCACTGTTCCTTGGAGAAGTGTCTATTCAGGTCTTCTGCCCATTTTTTAATTGGATTGTTTGTTTGATTTTTTTTTGGGGGGGGAGGGCATTGAGTTGTCTGAATACTTTATAAATGTTGGATATTAACCCCTTCTCAGATGTATCATTGGTGAATATCTTCTTGCATGCAGTAGGTTATCTTTTTGTTTTGTTGGTGGTTTCTATTGCTGTGCAAAGACCTTTTAGCTTGATGTAGTCCCATTTGTTTATTTTTTCTTTTGTTTCCCTTGCCTGAAAAAAATATATTATTGCTAAGAGAAATGTCAGAGATTTTACTGCCTATGTTTTCTCTATGACCTTCACTCCCCCCATCAAAAATTCTACCCATCCCTCAAAACTCTGCTCAAATCCTTCCTTTAGCAGTCTTTCTTTTTCCTTTTAATTGGCACTGAAACATCACTCTTTATCTCTTTGTAAGTACAATAGTTTCCATGTTCTGCCTGGCCTGGATAATACATATATTCATATATAATAATATGTAATCACATGTATATTCATCCGAAAACAATAATTAGCTTCTACTATAGCACAGGGCAATACTAAGTCTCTGAGCTTACTGAGCTACCAGAGAGAAGAGACTTGAGTATATGTTTGTCTTTTCTAGATTATACCTCCTAAAGGCAGGGACGAAGTCAGTTTCACTTCATCTTTTACCTGTTCTAGCCACCGTAGGCACACAAAAGCTGTTAATTGAATTGAAATATATTTGAAGTCAATAAAATGTTATCAAACTGATAATGCTTCTTTTGGGTTACTAGTTCAATTCTCACTTTGGTTGCTCATGACCAGGAAAAGGGCTAGATTGCCTTTAAATCTTCAATAATGGCCTTTCCCAAATCATTTCTCCAAGCTTTTCCTATTTGGGCTCTGAATTAAGACATATTTTCTTCAGTAAAAGCCAGGAAGTTCAGTGTGCAGAGCAAGTGCCTCTTGTGGCTTTCCACAGAGTCTGTGTGAACAAAATCACTTCTCATCAGACGGAATTTGTGTCCATCGCTATAACAGACCCACGGGGTTACTGCAAGTGAGTGTGACACAGCTGAGCTCTGACTCTGAAAACACCCTCATGTCCTGAATCACAGAGCATTTTGACGGTGGTAAGCCTTAGAGTAGTTTAGGAAATCAGTGCAGTGAAAGATAAAAACAAAGTCATAAGATAAATGTAAAGAAACTCATAAAGTTCTGATTTTTCCCAAGTCAGCTGTTTTAAAAAATAGGAATTACCAAATTCAGAATATTTTTCTCATTTTTATGGGTGTAGCTGGGAAAGACCTAAGCACATATACAGTCTACATATAAAACGCCCCAGAATGGGCTCAGTTGTAGTTATTACTCATATGTAACAAAACTGAGATGGTTAGGGATTTAGCCAAGATCAGAAGGTCAATTAGTAGCAGAGCCAAAATTTCAGACATGCATCTTACACTTTTTCGAACAGAGCATTAAGCACAAATACCAAGCCAAATTCCAAAGAATGTATGCGTATGTCTGCATGCATTCATATATATGTGTGCATGTATATGCATGTGTGTGCATGCATGTGTGAGGAGTATGTCTTTGAATCAGAATTAAAAAGTATTTACAAAAAACACTGCCACAGCCAAAGACCTTGTATGCATGTATGCATAACGCATGGACTCAGACAATAGGGTAGTAAAGGCCTGGAGCGGAAAACACCGTGCCCTAACTGGTTTGGCTCAGTGGATAGAGCACCAGCCTGAAGACTGAAGGGCCCCGGCTTCAGTTCTAGTTGGGTAGGGTTGGGTTGCAGGCTGGATCCCAGTAGGGGGTGTCCTGGAGGCAGCCGATCAATGATTCTCTCATCATTCATGTTTCTATCTCTCTATCCTTTCCCTTCCTCTCTGAAATCAATAAAGATCTATAATAATAAAAGCATAATATGCTAATTAGATTGGACATCCTTCTATACGACTTTCTGGGGCTAAGGCAGAGGCAGCTGCTGCAGTGGGCAAGGGCCGAACCCCTTGCACGAATTTTGTGCATCAGTCTTCTAGTATATATGTATTTAATAAATTTAATGAATAAAAACAAAAACACCCTGAAGCCTGGGATTCTGAAGGTCTGGGTTGACCTGCTATCTCTCCGTGCATGCAGTTGCTATAGGGAGTATTAATTCTCAGGAGATATGGAACAGAGTGAAGCACCACCCTGAGACTGTGAGCCAGACAGAGAACCAGTTCTAACTGGCTTCTCCTGCTGCCTTGGATGGTGTGTGTTGTTGTTGTTGTTGTTTTTGGTGGAGGGGGGTGGGGGCGGGCTGGGGGGGAGAGCAGCAAGGGCGTCAGTCCATCTGCTGTATCTGGTATGGGAGCTGAGGAGAGAATGTGAAAGAGATGGCAAGTAATTATTCCTTCCGTAGAGGGCAAATTTTCACTTTCACAGATGGATGATGAAACAAATCTGAGTGCAGCCTTACATATCTTTGTCTTAGGAGCTTGAGGTTTGCAGCCCAAGCTAGGGGGATATGGAGCCTCCAAAGTGATAGAATCTTAATCAGATAAATGCCTTTTCACCAGTTATTAATGATCAGAATGCCAATAATAGGATTCAGCTGGGGGGGGGGGGGGAGGGGAAGGGCCCAGAGGGCTCTTGTTTCTGTGTAAATTCCATTACTATTTATTTTCCAAATTTTTTTATTTCAACACTGCCATCTAGTGTCCAGTTCTGTGATTTAATATGTCTCAGGTTATCCATTCAAGAAAAGCTGTTAAGCTCTTAAACAGGAAGATGAATATTCTCTGCTTTGGAAAGATATCTAAGACACTTTGTTGAATGAAAAAAAGAACATTTAAAAATAGTATGTACTATGTAGTTCCATGCATGTAGATTTTGTGTATATGTATGTGTGCAAACTTTATATGTGCATACATAAAAATCTGGAAAAATATTTTCTAAATTATTGATGGTATCTCTGGTTGGTAGAATTTGAGGTAATTCTTGCTACTTCGTTATTCTTATCTGTAGTTCTTCCATTTTTCATAACAATAATTGAACATTTGTATAAATAGAAAGAATGCACAATTTTTTTTATTTTTTTTAATAAATATATTTATTGATTTTTTTACAGAGAGGAAGGGAGAGAGATAGAGAGCTAGAAACATCGATGAGAGAGAAACATCAACCAGCTGCCTCTTGCACACCCCCTACTGGGGATGTGCCCGCAGCCAAGGTACATGCCCTTGACCGGAATCGAACCCGGGACCCTTCAGTCCCCAGACCGACGCTCTACCACTGAGCCAAACCAGTTTCGGCAGAATGCACAATTTTTAAAAAGACCAAATGAGCCCGGCTGGCATGATTCAGTGGTTGAGTGTCAATCTATGAACCAGAAGGTCACAGTTCAATTCCCAGTCATGGCATATGCCCAGGTTGTGGGTTCAATCTCCAGTGTGGGGCATGCAGGAGGCAGCCGATCAATGATTCTCTTTCAATTATATTCCTCTCTCTCTTTCTCTCTCTCTCTCTCTCTCTCTCTCTCTCTCTCTCTCTCTCTCTCTCTCTCTTTCCCTTCCTCCCTGAAATTAATAAAAATCTGTATATATAATAGACTAATGTGGAAAGTGTCCCCTAAGGGAGTTGGACCAACTGGGAGTTCAATTGCTCGTTATGAAATGTGCTGACCACCTGGGGGCGACATGGAATGAAGTAAAGCTCTGGTTGGCATCGGGCAGCTGCTAGGGACCCTACCCATGCACAAAGTTCATGCACTGGGCCTCTAGTGTATTTATAAATAAACAAACAAAAACAAGTTGGGTGAAGATCAAAATGGTAGCATAGGTAAATGCAGTATCACCTCCCCCCACAACTACCTCGGAATTACAACTAAAGGATGACCATCATTTAGAAATCTGGCTGAATCTAGTTAAGTTCCATAACTAGAGATTTAAAGAAGAAGCCACATTCAGACTAGTAGGAGGGGTGGTGGCACAGAATGGGCTGTTCTGACACCCACATGGGATTTTTTTTTTATTTTTTTATTTGGAGGGATATATTCACTGTAGAGATTTGTCCATGAGGAGAAAAGGGTTCCATATCCTCCACCCAGGGTTCCACTGCCAGGAAGAGAAGTCCCCATAACTTTGGGCTATAGAAACTAGGGGAAATTGTGGCTGAGTGACAGAGGTTTACTGGAGTCCCAGACAGTTCCTCCTAAAGGGCCAGTGCATGGATTTATTCAGACTCACTCCCTTTGAGCTCCAGAACTGGATCAGCAGCTTGAAAGAATCCAGGAACATATGGAATGAACTAACTTTTCTGGCATCAGGGCAAGAACTGGGGTGCAGCTTTCTCCCAGACAAAAGTGTTCTCAGAGGTCATTGTTCCTTTTCTGAGCCCTCCCCACCATAGTGCCTATAGACAGTTACTATATCTGAGTCTCCATCAAACTGTCCCACACTGTTCACCCTGCTCTGGTGATTCCCTGAGGCCCTGCTCCACCCCACTTGCAGGCTCATCTAAGCCATTACCAGTTACTTTCCCATATAAATGGAGTGTCCTAGCTCATGCTTCAGACTTTCCTAAAATCTCTCAAACAAGCAGCAGCTGGCTTCAGTGTGTCCCATTCCTCTCAATAAGTGGACCTAGGCCCAGCACCAGCATCAGCCTGCCTTGGTTCACAGCTTAGCCTCTCCAGGGCAACTCTGAGCACAACACAAGTAGCTTCCACATACAACTGTCATACACATTCTGAATAGTATAATAGTTGCTAGATCGTTCCCTAGTGTTGTGCAGAGGTAGTAAATTGTATAATTGGACTGCAGTAACACTAAGAAGAGAGGGTTTTGCTGCTACCATTTTCACTACTTGCATTTTGAAGCTAGGCTCTCTTTTGTGGGCAGGTAGCTCACATTTCTCACCGTTCCAGATACCAGCAAATCAGAGAATTGGTATGTATCATCAGTGGTGTTTCCAGCAGGTTGCATATTCTGAGGAAAGCAGTATGTTCATGCTACAGGATGACAGATGTATCAACGAGTAGAAGAAAAGAGGAAGTGTAATGGGAACTCTGAAGAGAGAAGGGATCTTGTGGACTCCATCAATGGGAAGGTGGGGATGGACTTGAGCTGAACCTTGGAGAGTGAAGTAAAAGCATTGGGTATACAAAGGCGAAGTGGAAGGAGGAGTTGTCGCTAAGGAGAACTGCCTGTAAAGCATGTGGAGGCAGAACCCACAGGCTGTGAGCTGATCGGGGAGGGTGCTTGTTGGCTGAATTCATGTGAACAAACAGTAACAGGTAACCATATTAGGATTGGTGAAAACAGAGTGAGTTGGGTTCAGCTTGGACTTTATTCTAAGAAAAATCAGGAGCCATTGAAGGTTTCTGAGGCAACTGAGGATATTTTAGAAAGGTTCCACGGGCAGGAGCTTGCTGGATTGCAACAACTTTCGGAATATTTAGAGAATAAAAGAAACCATTGACAGAGACTTGAGATTGTTAGGTGGCTATAGGGCTGGTCCAAGCAAAAGTAACAAGACTTTATTTAAGCTGATGTGAAAACAAAACAAAACAAAAAAATGTGAGAGACAGACAGACATCCATGAGAGAAGTCACCAAAAATCTAGCAGACAGCTGAAGCCGGTTTGGCTCAGCGGTAGAGCATCGGACTGCGGACTGAAAGGTCCCAGGTTCGATTCCAGTCAAGGGCATGTACATTGGTTGCGGGTACATCCCCGGTAGGGGGTGTGCAAGAGGCAGCTGGTCAATGTTTCTTTCTCATCGATGTTTTTTACTCCATGCCTCTCTCTTCCTCTCTGTAAAAAAATCAATAAAATATATATATATTTTTTAAAATCTAGCAGATATTTGTGCCCTGCTGGATGTGAAGGGTGAGGAATAAACCCCCTATAACATTCAGTGTTTGTACTGAGCAGCACAACAACAATGTCACTAATAAAATATGAAAATCAGAAATGAAAAGATCTCCAGTGTGGGGCATGCAGGAGGCAGCTGATCATTGATTCCCCTTTCTGTCATATGGGATGTGCCATTTTGACTCAGAGGTGAGAGCAGATGATGAAGGCCATGAAGGGGAGAGAAACCATGACGGGCTTCAGTTCAGCTTACTGAACTTGAGGCAATGGAGGGACAGAGTTGGAGAAATGTCCACTTTAGGTTAAAGAACATTCAGAGGGTTCAGGCATCTTGTTGGAGGCTAAATGGAGTTCTTTCTTTGGTGCTCCTAGTTACCTTTCTTGAGCTCATCGCAGTACCAAGGGCCTAGGACTCTCACCTTCCCTTTTCTTCTCCCTGCCCCATGCATCCCCATCTAGAAGATCTATTTGAGTGTCCTCCCTCACAGACTTCCTCCTAGATTAGCATGAAGTCACTGAGCTCCAGGCAATTAGAGTGCCCTGCTGTCTATCATCTCCCAGTGTCTCCTGGTCTGGCCTTGAATCCTCCGCCCTGCTCCCCACAATGAGATAGGGCAGGAGCCATATCCCTACATCATGACTGAACAGTTCTCAAGACAGTACACCGTGCTGACCAGCCAAGTTTGGCTCCCAACTGAGCCACATGTCCCTGCTCTGGAATGTCTCACACTAGTTAGCAGATCAGGGATTAAGCCTTGGCCCTCCCACTGCTATCTAACCCTCCAAATTGACAGGAGAGAGAATCAAATAAATGTTGTACATCAATTATGTCCGACTAAAGGTATCACATACACCAACCCAGTGGATGCACTGGGGAAATGAAGTTCTGCAGGAATGCTTCTAGTTTTTCGTCAGGGCTGGGGGCAGATTTCCTGACACTGCTGCCATCAGTCTTATCAACAACAGCAGTTTCTGGAGAAATAAGATGTTGGGGGCAGAGAGGAGGGAATGATGGTGACAATGGTGTGTGTGTGTGAGTGAGTGTGTGTGTCCGTGTAAAGGTACAAGCACTGAACTGGAAGGCTTTTCATGACAACTGAGGTGGATAAGGACCCACATGGGATCACAAGACTAGAGTCAGAACAGGAATATGAAAGAATGTGAAACACTCGGGCAAAAATGGGAAAACATAGTCACCAGCTGGAAAGAAACATCTAAGATCAGGGAAGGTGGGATTCCACATGGAAACTCTAGCTACCAGCACTGCGAGTTCTGTACATTGCGCCTTGTGTGTGCAATCTGGCCTCCCACTGAGCAGGCCTTGAACACAAACAGTTGAATGAATGGTGATGAAATGGCACCATCTGAAGGCTTGTCGTGCTCAGCTGAAGCCAAGAATTGCTCACATGGTTTATGGTTCTTATTGACATCACTGCTCTCCCCTTTTCAATCTAAATTTCCTTCTCCAAAGGTATTTACACTTTAAATTACAACTGCTAGAAGAGGGCGATATTTAAACCAAGGAATGAAGTGCATGATGAAAGCATTGGGAGAACAAATTTGGGGGCATTCAATCCTAAAAGTAAACTTGTGGTGTTCTGAAAAGGCTTCATCTCCCTGGATATACCACGTATCCGTCACCAGGCTTCTCAAGACTCCCTGTCTCAGACTGTGGGAGAGCTGCATGTTCAGCATTACCTAATTTCCTCATCAATCTCCTGCCTTTTAATCAGCTAAGTGGCTATCTGCCGCATTTCCCTGATTTACTGACATCTTATGAGGGCTGAGGATATGTCCAGATACTAAGTGATTAAATGTGGATGAAAACGGCACATCCCATAATGACGGAACGGGGAATCGTGACTTGGCATATATAAGACCTCACAGAGATGGATGTGGGCAGCTTCTTAAAAGGGCAGGCTCCAGAGCTGCAGAGAAAACGGCACCATCAAGCCAGTTTTTACACGAAAATCTACCCAATTCCTCTCACGAAAGATGCACTCACATTCGCGGGCTCAGCAGTCCCACAAGAACCACCGTTTCCGAGAAGCAGGGGTGTGCTGCTAGCCACGCTGAGAGGAACCCTGGATTCCGTTTTCACCTTACCCAGCAGCCATGCGGCCCGCAAGGATGTTTCTACTTCTCTGGAGATTTCCTTCTTCATTGTTCATCAAGGGTGATCCCTGCCCAGGGCAGTCATCCGAACACCCTCCTTTAAACCGGAACCCTTTGGTTTAACAGGACATTATGTTGGCTCCATAAAATGGGTCTTTGATATATTTGTTAAAGGGCAACCTGCTGAGAACACCACGGATAAGACACCAAATTCTGTGAGATGCTGGTATCCGAAAGGTGAGAAATGTGAGCTACCTGCCCACTAAAGAGAACCTAGCTTCAAAATGTGAGTAGTGAGAATGGCAGCAGCAAAGCCCTCCCTTCTTAGTGTTCCTGCAGTCCAATTATACAATTTACCACCTCTATACAGCACTAGGGAGCAATCTACCGTGTTTCCCTGAAAATAAGACATCCTCCGAAAATAAGACCTAGCGCATGGAAAGATAAGACATCCCCTGAAAATAAGACCTAGCGCAACTTTGGGAGAAAAAATTAATATAAGACACTGTCTTATTTTTGGGGAAACAGGGTAGCAACCATTCTACTATTCAGCAGGCTTCTTTAATGGCATAAATAGCTACAAAATTATTAAAAGCTGAATACTGTTCTAATGGGCTGAAAAAGAACGTACAGGCCCTAAACAGTTTGGCTCAGTGGATAGAGCACATGTGTCAAACACAAGGCCCGCGGGCCAAATCCAGCCCGCCAGGCCTTGCAATGTGGCCCGCACCGCGCTGTCATCACTGCACTCCGCTGTCAGTTTATGACATTGTCAGTTTATGACTGTTCAGTAAACCATTCGGCCCGCGATTTCGGCTGGATTTTAGATTTTGGCCCCTTCTCTGATTGAGTTCGACACCCCTAGGATAGAGCATCAGCCTGTGAATTGAAGGTCCCAGGTTCGATTCCAGTCAAGGACATGTACCTTGGTTGTGGGCAGGAGGCAGCTGATCAATATTTCTCCCTCATCGATGTTTCTAACTCTCTATCCCTCTCCCCTCCTCTCTGTAAAAAATCAATAAAATGCATTAAAAAAAAAAAAAAAAAAAAAAAAAAAAAAAAAAAGGAACGTATAGGAGGTTCTCCACTTAAAAATGTGCTGAGTTTCAAAAACTTGTGTATAAGCCCAGATGTTGAAGACCACGTTGCCCAGGCTGGCTCGGCCAACCCCGAGTCGCTACACACTTATGTAAACAGGATGCCCAGGCTTGCAGTCCTTGTAGTTTAGCTGCTGGATGTGATTTGCAGTGTTGCTGCTCTGGTACACGCAGTTCTGAGTTTTAACTCAGGACGCAGGAGTGGAACTACTTTGCTCACCTCCGGAGGGAGCGGGCGAGGGGCGACACTAGAATGAAGGGGGAGGATGGAAAGAGCAGAGCGGGGTAGAATAACTTACTACCGACATGTACCTGCGCATAAGGCCTTACGTTAGGTCCGTTTCCCTTGAAGTGTTCTGTACTGGGACCAGAGACAAAGTTCATTTCATAAACACAGAACAAATGAGGCAACCGTAGGACCAGAAAGATGAAAAAAGTCTGTTGTTGACCTGGAAGAGCTCAACCTGTGGTGAGGAGGGGCAGGTACCCAGCATGCACTTCAACAGGAGCCACAAGGAGGATCTGAACAAGCGCCCAGGTGCCCCCACCCGGCTGGCCTGGGAGAGGCTCCATAGAAGAGATGACATTTGAGCTCAGCCTGGCAGACCGCTGGGATGCTGTCACCTGAGAGGCCCTGAGTCATCACCATCCCTTTATATACACAGGTTTATTCTTAAGGAAGGCATTTTAAGAGATAATCAGTGTGTACGAACTGAAAGTGTTCCCCAAAATGCCAAACATTTTAACATAACTTTTTTTCTCCCCACTTTTTGACAGTTGTGATTGGTAGGAGGTGAAAACCAGACATCAGTGTTAACAGGCTTCAGAGAATGAGGGGGATTTCACTCTAAAAGGGAAATTAAAATAATTTTAAAGTATGTATTCCAGCAAATCATCTGTGAGCTCACTCTGAATTCCCTTTCATCCCAGCAGAGCCACAAAGAGATAGGTTTATTTTACCTTACAGAAGACATGATTCTGAAAAGTTGGATGTGAAGAAATCTGAGTATATTAAGTCATTTAAAATCAACGATGGAGCTCGGCCGGTGTGGCTCAGTGGTTGAGCATCAACCAGGAACCAAGAGGTCACGGTTCGATGAGGTCAGGGCACATGCCCGGGTTGTGGGCTCAATCCCCAGTGTGGGATGTGCAGGAGGCAACCGATCAATGATTCTCCCTCATCATTGATGTTTCTATCTCTCCCTTCCTCTCTGAAATCAATAAAAATATATTTTAAAAAATAAAATAAACCAACAAGGGAAACTGGTTAACCAAAAAAACCACAGTGGGTGTATTTCCATAAAATCAGAAATCGTTTAATAATGTGAACACTTACTCTCAGGTTCTTTTATTATATTTTTATTTGAGAAAAAAAAAAAAAAAGCTTACATGCAGTTTTTGTAAAGTTGCACACTGGTCGCAGGTATCATAATGATGCTGCCTATGAACACATTCATTGAAGGAGTATCGTAAAAATCTCACGGAGCGTAGGTGGTTGTAAGAAATGGGGCGGCATCCTCTTTAACCATGAAGAGAGGATTCCTAGGTTTGCAGCACTCCCCTTCAAAGTTCTACGGCGCTCACGATTGTGTCTCAATCGTGATCACGGTTCCCCGGCTCTGTCCCCCCCACCCCCCACCCCACCCCCACGTTCCTGCTGTGTGCCATCAGTCCCCAGGCCTCAGCTGTGGCTTGTGGCAACGGCTGCCTCAGAAGGACAAAACCGAGAAGCCCCCAGCAGAGGAAACCTACTCTAAAACTGCCCTGGACTGCCCCTCCTCCTGACCACAGCCCCTCCTAGCCAGCCCTGTGCTGAGGCTGGCTCAGTGGTGGGCTCTGCCCCATCCTGCTCGCCCACCTGTGCCTCCGAGGCCCCAGAATGGGGCCCACCCCCTGTCTCCTGACACTCACAGTACTGGTCCTCACACACCCAGAAGCCCAGTCCTCCTCGCCGTGGCTTCTGCTTCATCTCGGCATTTCCACTGGGGAGACAGCCCTTTGTAGCATCTCACCGATGGGCCCCATTTGATGCCACGAGTGTTTGCTCTCAGTCGGGTAACTCTCCGGGTTTCCACCCAGCAGGCAGACGCTCTGCTTGGTCCCTGCGGCAGCTCCCCGCTTCCCAGGAGGCCCCAGGAGGGCGGGCCCCTTCTTCTCCAGCTACAGGAACGCGGAGTGGGCCTCCGGGAGGCTCTCCTCCAGCTTCAGGCCCAGGTTGTCGATGCCAATGCTGGGGGCCGGGGGCACGCTGCTCTCCGCCGGCTCCGCCGTGCGCGTGGGGGTGGAGCAGTACAGAATGAAGCCCACCATGATGACGGTGAAGGACAGGATGTAGAGCCCCGAAAACTAGGAGGAGAGAAGGACAGCTGAGGAGGATGCGCCCACACGCACACACAGCTTTGCAGCTGCCTCTTGCCAAAACCCTCCTGTGTACGTGTAAACGCCTGGTCTCCGGCCACGTGCCCCGCACATCAGCCGACTGGCTACCTTCAGCTCCAGGAAATGGAACTTGCCTTTTTCTGTGACAACCTAGCGGCACCCCACCACACAACCAGCCCCACTTAATTAAGAGAATGAAAGGTGAGTGGATTCCAAGTAGAGATCCCAATTCAGACCCAAGGCACAGCTTCCAAGATTGGTGTGAAACAGGAGCACAGAATCTAAGATAAAATGTGGGTGCACAGCCCTGGCCAGGTGACTAAGGTGGTTGAAGCATCATCCTGTACACCCAAAAAGGTCGTGGGTTCGATTCTCGGTCACGGGCACGTACCTAGGTTGCAGGTTCGATCCCTGGTCCTGGTGGGGCGCATGTGGGAGGCAACGAATTGATGTGTCTCTCGCACATCGATGTTTCTCTCTCTCCTTCTCTTTCTCTCTCTCCCCACCTCCCTACCTCCTTTCCACTCTCTCTAAAAATTAAATGGGAAAATTATCCTTGGGTGAGGATGAATAAAATTAAGTAAATTAATAATAAGTACTCTGCATATTTGAATTAAGGGTCCATACAAAAGTTCAAATTTAAGGAAATTAGTATTTGTTTTTAACAAATAAAACACAGAAAAATATGAAAAATAAAACACAGAAAGAGAATAAGGAAAGACTGACCAAGAAGGATGTAATAAAACTTAGGGAAACTATGCAGCATAATGAGTGTGTAATTAAATACCCAGAATCATGTAGGTTTTTTTCTTTGGAACAAACAAGCACAATTTATAAGTGGCCCTGATAACCTGATTGCAAATTAAAAATAGGGGGGGTGCTACTTAATTCAAGCCAATAAATATTTTTAATTAGCTTAGATTTCATAGCATGCCCAATAAAAACAGTTCTAATCAGGGGATAACAAAGAAAAACAATAACAAAACAGAATGGGTTGGGAAAAGAGAGAGAAGGATGAGAGACACAGAGAGAGAAGAAAAAGCAAGATACACTCTCCATGGTAAAAGAAAAAGCTAAGTAGGTTTTAGAATGAGTATTGGGTAGATTTCTATATATATATATATCTTTTATTATTGTTGATTTTTTACAGAGAGGAAGGGAGAGGGATAGAGAGTTAGAAACATCGATGAGAGAGAAACATCAATCAGCTGCCTCCTGCACAGCTCCTACTGGGGACGTGCCCACATACAAGATACATGCCCTTCACCAAAATCGAACCTGGTACCTTTCAGTCTGCAGGCCAATGCTCTAACCACTGAGCCAAACCAGTTAGGGCATTAGGTAGATTTCTGGTCATCTCCAGCTGGGGGCTTCTGCGGGTCACCATTGGCTCAAGGGTGACGCTCAATTACTTCTTACCCTTGAGCCTTTAGAGCTGCTTAAGTATGGGAAGGGCCACAGCCCTCCCCAAGGCAGAGAAGCCTTCACTGGATCCAGTGGTGACACAAAGCCAGTGTAAATGTCAAGTTACCATTGCCTTTAATTCTTGGATCTAATATGCTGCACGGTACCCTATGCATAGCTGGTGTTTAATAATGTTTATTGGGGTAGTGGCGGGGGGGGGGGGGGGGGATTCAGAGAATATTAGAGGTAGAAAAAGTTAAAGCTATTTAGAGTAGGTACCCTGAACTTTTTAGGTTGGTATTATGAAAGTTAACCATGCTCTCTTATAAAATATTCAGTAATTGAGGGAGAACCTACGTAACTTATTCAAACATGTCCTGTTTGGTTTGATGGTTCTAAATATTTAGAAGAAAAAGCATCCTGTCCCTCTTAAGAAGACAGGTGATTAAATCGAGGCACCTGTATTAGAAGAGAGAGACGGATAGGGAGTGCGGTAAATCTCCTAAATTAGACACTCTAACTTTTTTCCTCTTTTTAAAATTCTGCCCTTGTGTCTGGATCTATACAGGAAGCTTCTGTGGATACTCTGTTCAATGGGTATTTACTCAAGATCAGTTCCAAAGGAGGCAGACTCTGACACAGATGAGTGTAGAAAATTTTAATTCTCTTTTTCAACTGTGTTTCAAAAAATCAGAGCCAGTTTGTTTAGATACTACAATTTTAATAATTGGAGGTACACTGGGCTTATGATTCTGTCTTTTAAAACTATTTTTACCAGAGAGGGTCGAACCTGCATTGCCACCATCTGTCCATCATCCAGATATCATTGATGACATGTATACATAAGGAACTATTTGACATTGAAACTGGGTCTCAGAACTGTTGGACATTGAAATTGGGACTCAAACGGTTTTTGTTATTATATGTTTATTTCTAGTCTGCAGTTGCAAGATTTTTCAAAGAAAAGAAATAGGGAAAATATAGTTATAGAGATAAAGAACCATTAAACAGACTATCAAACTATAGCGGGAAGGCAAGGGAGGCTGGGGGTGGGGGGCTGTAAGAGATCAATCGAAGGACTTGTACGCATGCATATAAACATAACCAATGGATACAAGACACAGGGGGGGGGGCAGGTGAGGGCATATGTGGGGGGGTAGAGGAGGCTGGGGGGAGGTCAAGGGGGAGAAAAAAGGAGACATATATACTACTATTTGTAATGCTTCAAACAATAAAAGAAAAAAGAAAAAAAATGCTAGGTATCTTCTTTATTCTTCTTTATGCTTCATATTTGGTTTCCCACGTCTGTAACTGACTCTGAAAATCACAGAAGACCCGCTCTTTGCTCTGTCTTGAAATGACCTTTGACCAAGAGCAGCGAAATCTGATCTGATACAAGAGTGAACTGCTAGGCATGCAGAGTCAAGGAAACAAAAATCAAAACAGCTAGAAAGGAATTTACAGTTTGTAGTCTCCAATTTGGAGAATAATTTAAAGTCATGTGGCCGGGAAAACGGCACACAGAAGGGTGTTCACATAGTACAGTTAGAGCAGTTAAGGAGCAAATATTTACATTAAGGGAGCTTCCAGCAGTTTGGTAGTGACAAGGGTACTTTTACCTCTAAGCTTTTATTTCTTTAACCTTACTTCCTCCTGGGACATTACTTTACTTATGAGGGACAGTTAAAGTTAAACTACTAAAGCTAAATCAGTAGGTTCAGTTAAAAAAAAAAAAAAAAAAAAAAAAGCACAGGTGAGCAGGGCCATTAGTCACACTGTTGGACTCGGGCTTTCTTTGGGCTCTGGTAGCTATCAACTGGCCTTGAACTGCAGAATAGAAACACCATCATCTTCTAGTGGTGGCTCTGTGAAATGCAAGCTCAGCACCACAGAACAACTCACTCTCATAGGAAAAGAAATCTAAGCCTGTCAGGGTCACTCTGATTCACTTTGACAATTTTTTACTGTTTAATGCTGCTAAAAAAATAAAAAATAAAAAAATGGGCAGTTAGGGGCAACCAGGATGGCAGGGGAGGGCAGTTGTGGGCAATCTTAGTTCAGGAATTACTACATGTAACAAGAGCAATTCCAGCAGTTAGGGGTGACCAGGCCTGCAGGGGAAGGCAGTTGGGGGCAACCAGGCCTGCAGGGGAGGGCAGTTGGGGGCAATCAGCCCAGCAGGGGAGGGCAGCTGTGGGCAATCTTAGTTCAGGAATACCTTAACCAGCAAGTTTGCAAAGATAACTAACAGCTGATTCTTGTCACGTGTACCTGGCAAGGCAAAATAGTTTCCACTCCTTACGTAGAAATGTCTGAGAATCCACTGAACGAGGCAGTGTGAGTTCATAGCCAATTCCTGGGCACAGTGTAAAACCAGTGCCAAAGATTTCTGCCTGGATACAAAATTGTTCAAAAACCAAGAAATATGGTTGCTATTCCCTGCTGAAACTAAAATTACCAAGTGACAGCCACCATCCCAACTATGTGTTCACCCTAACTATTTGTTGCAAAGAGAGCAAACAGGTCCAGAAGCATTCACTGCAGGTATGCTAAGGAAAGACGAATCTCTAAGGCAGCAGTTCTCAAAATGTGGCCTAAAGACTCTTGAAGGTCAAAGTTTGTAAGGTCAAAACTCTTTTTATAATTACACCAACATGCAATTTGCCTTTTTCACCTTCATTCTCGTAGAAGCGCACAATGGAAGATTCCAGAGACTACATGATGTGTGATATCACAAAGCAGAATGAAGAACCAGATGCGGAATTTCAGCTATTTTCCATTAAGCCAAACATTAAAGAGATTTTTTTTTAATTGTGAATCAATACCATTTTTACTATGTTTTTTTTTAATTTTTGGAAATATATGTTTTTTTAAAAAAATGTTTTATGCTAACATATGTTTTTCATTTTCTTTATGAGTTAATAAATATTGTTTAAGTATCTCAGTTTTAAATTCTGATATGATAAATCATAGAAATAAGTGAACTGCATTTAAATTTTTAATTTTTAAGCATTTAAAGGGGTCCTGATATCAAAAAGTATGAGAACTGCTGTCCAAAGAGTTTTTAAATTAGCTGTGAAGTATAGAAGAAAAAAAAAATCTCCCTATTTGGTTCTTTCTAATGCATGAGACTTTACCTTGATAAATAAGCTTGAGATTCACATCTTATTCATGACAACAAGAAAAAACATGCAGTGCATAGAAGACTACACTGTAAGACTGATAAGCCTTTGTTTCCTCACTTCTAAAATGAGATCATTCATTCTGTAATTTTCGAGGGAAGGTGAAGCAGACTCTCTGGAGACACTATCTTTGCTCTCCTGTTTCCCTTGAAGACACTGATCCATTCCCTCCCACCCACTCTCCTTGAGAATTACTACATGTAACAAGAGCAGTTCCTAATGGGAGCAGGCTATTCTTTGGAATGCTGTGAGGTTTCGGAGACAGAAAAAGTCTGAAAAACCACTAGATTGAATTACCTTTAAGGTCCCTTCTAGATATAAAATTACCATCACTACATGCATGATAATACAATGATCTCCTTCCTTTCCACCGGGTACCACAGACTCTATCTGTGTAGTAGGATTCGCAGCATGCAAGTGTATCAAACCAACATGTTGTAAACCTTAAATTTATACACTTCTCAATTATCCTATATAATAAAGAGGTAATATGCAAATTGACCCTCTTGTCCTCACACAAGATAGAGTCCCCCTGGGGGCAAAGATGGTCACCACAAGATGGCCAGAAGGGGAGGGATAGTTGTAGGTGATCAGGCCAGCAGGGAAGGGCAGTTGGGGGCAACCAGGCCTGCAGGGGAGGGCAGTTGGGGGCAAATGGGCTGGAAAGGGAGTAGTTAGGCACTGATCAGGCTAGCAGGGGAGTAGTTTGGAGGTGATCAGGCTGGCAGGCAAAAGAGCGGTTGGGAGCCAGCAGTCCCAGATTGTGAGAGGGATGTCCGAGGGTCCCAGATTAAAGAGGGTGCAGGCTGGGCTGAGGGACACCACCCAGTGCACAAATTTTGTGCACTGGGCCTCTAGTATCTCAATAAATCTGGAGGGGGGAAAGCTCAGGATGCCCAACCTGAGATGGTCTCTCAAAGTCAACAGTAGCTCTGGGGTTTCTTGTTTATCACCAGGCAGCATGCATTAGCATTTCCAATGCAATGGTGTTATGGGCCATACCAAAGAGGAAATCCACTGCATTTCACCTTTTAGAAAAACCTAGAAAAACAAGTCTTATTTGGGCCAATTTTCCAACTTGGAAGCAATAACAAAGGGAATGAGGACTGTGCAATAAAATTTTTGCCAAGAGGATAAGAAGGTTTTACTTTTGGGTCTAAAGTCTTAAAGAAACCTACTCCTTCTTTTGGACGAACCAAAGTGTTCTTATTTGAACATGGATTCTATTTACTTACCTGATAGCCAAAGAGAAAGAGTCCAAAGAAAAGACTGTAGAGATCAGCTGTCAGGATGCCCAGGTTCACTGAGGTGGCACTGGTAACTTTAATCACCAGTGGCATGAAGCTGTACAGACAGAACATACAGAGGGCAAATGCCACGAACAGCAGGGCTGTGAAAACATGGAAGAAATCAGAAGGCAACGTGCTAAAAAAAAAAAAAAAAAAAAAAAAAAAAATGCTGCCATTTAAAACTGCTGGTCCTTTAACATACAATCTACAAAGCCCCTTGTTAGTATCAGCATTGCAAATGATACACACCACACCCACACAGAAAGAGAAAAAAATAGAAGAAGAAGAAGAAGAAGGAGAACAACAACAACAACAACAACAACAACAACAGCAAGATGTGATGTAGGTAAAAGACTTCAAAAATTCAACAGGGTGTTGAATAATCAAGCAAACAACCTTCACAAAAAGTCTGCACACTGAAGATACAGTTCTAGTAATTGAAAGCTAATGTGACAAAGGTCTTTCTTGTTCAGAATTCCTGGTAAAGAAAGGCTATTCCTGAAGGCAAAGATTAAAAATTAACTTCTATGGAGGTTCATTTACAAGTTCTCGGAAAAAACGCAATGCAAACCACTATAGTGTGTCTTGAATTACTCTGTGATTTTACAAAAATGCCTAAGTATGAATTACTCTGTGATTTTACAAAAATGCCTAAGTATGAATTACTCTGTGATTTTATAAAAATGCCTATTATTAAAATGAAGTATTTATCTCTTGATGTGTGTCTTAGTCATAGGAAAGGATACTGACTAAAACTGTCTAAAAAGAATGATCATTCATGTACATACCAATTTTCCAGTTCCAATGAATGCTGGCAATATCCGTATATTCCACAAGCAATCTAAGGTTAAAGCAAGAGGTCACAGAGAGGCCCGCACACCAGTTTTCACCATTGTATAAGCACTTAGTTGCTATACTTCAAATAAGGTAAGGAATTATGTTGACTTTTGAATTTTTCTTAGAGTATAAAAATAACTATTTTTTTAAAAAAATGACAAAGAAGAGCCCAGCTTGTCTGGCTCTGTGGTTGAGCGAGGATTCGACCTATGAACCTGAGGACATGGTCTGATTCCCGGTCAGGGCATGTGTCCTAGTTGCAGGCTTGATCCCCAGTGTGAGGCGTGCAGGAGACAGCTGATCAATATTTCTCTCTCATTATAGATGTATCTCCCCCCCCCCTCTCTCTCTCTCTCTCTCTCTCTCTCTCTCTCTCCTTCTCCCTCTCCCTCTCCCTCTCCCTCTACCTTTCTCTCTGAAATCAATAAAAATATTATTTTAAATGACAAAGAATAAAACCAAAAAGACCCATAAACATATTTGACTGTCTTAAAGCACATATTTTACTGTCTTAAAGCACTCTTCAATAGCAGTCAGCTATAGGAGAAAAATATGATATTGTGTTTTCCCTTTGGATAGGAAGTTAATATTTTTTGGAAATAATTGATAGACTCTTTACTGGTACTGCCTCTACCACAGGTATAAGAAAATGAGACATAATTCTTAACATTTCAAAAATCCTCTAATATACAGGTAGCAAGTTACTGATTTTTTTTTTTTTTTCAATTTAAATTCTTTATTATCTAAAGTATTACATGAGTCTCCCTTTTCCTCCCATTGACCTCTCCCTGGCTGCTCCCATCCCCAAGCACATGCCCCGTACTGCCTGTGTCCATTGGTTATGCTCCTATGCATGCATACAAGCCTTTGGTTGATCTCCTACCCCCTCAGCCCCCACCTTCCCTCATAGGTTGTACAGTCTGCTTGATGTCTCTGGTTCTATTTTTGTTCATATGTTTACGTTGTTCATTAGAGCAAGTTACTGATTTTAAATGTGAGTCTGGGCTAAATAAATAAGGAATATTAGTAGTTGGAGAGTAATAACCTATGACATACTTGCTAATTTTGTTTTTAAGGAAAAATTTAGACTTACAGCTGTATGCCACTGATGATTGTTCCGAAGAAGCCCAGCATTCCTAAAAACTCCCGTCTGCTCAGCTTCTTCACAATGTACTCTTCACACACATTAGAAATGGCATAGAGGGAAGCCCCGACAAGAACCAAGACGTCACCAATCAGAACATTACTGCCTACAAGAAGACAAGCCACAAAAAGGAACAATCATCAATAGGAAAACCTCTTTAGCTTGCTCCGAGGAGTTTATGTGGCTAGTGTTCACTTAAGATTAAGATTTTAAGGAAGAAGAAACCCTGATTTCTAGAAGTTTAAAGACTCTTGATCTTCTTACTTTCTGGCACAATTCTGCTGTGATTTTTCATATTTTGACGGTTCAAGAGACTAATAGACTGTGGTATATGCCTTAATATGAGGTCTCAGAAAATTATTCTATGGCATGAGAAATAATGGAATTTATTGAAGGGAATTAATTTATAATGATAAGGAAGGTAGGTAAGCAAGGTCATTTCTCTCTTAATGGAGATATTTAAGTCACTGGTAGATTAGGTGAACTCATAGACCTTATTGAGATTTACACCATCAATTGCCTGAACCTTGACCCAAAGAATATCAAAGTATTTTCATCAATAGAGTCGACACAAAGTCTCTATTTGATTTAAAAAGAAAAAAAGAAAAAGAATCTACATTATATTTTCTAATAACTAATCCAAATGTATGGACCAGAAGAAGATTGCAAATATATAAAGAAATTTATTTCGTGAAAAGAAACAAAACCAGTGTGAAAAAAGGAACAAGAATTGTGGGCAGGTAGAACATAAAGAGTGCTTTGTGGAAATGGTTACTATACCCAGAAGCAAGTAAATCTGAAAATAAAATTGAAAAGATAGTTAACCAGGACATGTTTCCTGCATTGTACTGTATATTTAAAAAATAAAAGTGAAAACCTAAGCAACATTTTTCTCTGGGACTGAACCAGAAAGAAGTCACACAGTCTTACCTGAATTGTCTTCCCTCCCTGATAATATGTCTGCACCAACCATAGTTCCGACGCCCAGCAGACAGACAGCCACGGCAACAAAATGGATCACTCTGTACCTCGCATAAAGAATGAACCAGGAGAGAGCCATCAACACAGGAATTCCAAAGCAATCCAAAAGCTGCATGGAAGGAGAAACAGACAGCTTAGAACACCTCTCATTAGCTAAAGATAAGTGATTAAGTAATAATAAAAGTTAGCAATTATGCCTGGCCAGCATGGCTCAGTGGTTGAGCATTGACTATGAACCAGGAGATCATGGTTTGGTTCCCAGTCAGGGCACATACCCATGTTGCATGTTCAATCCCCAGTGTGGAGTGTGCAGGAGGCTGCCAATCGATGATTTTTTCTCATCTTTGATGTCTCCATCTCTCTCTCTCTCTCTCTTCCTCTCTGAAATCAATAAAAATATATTTACAAAAAAAAAAAGAGAGAAAAAGCAAAATATAGTGCCCTTTGAGTGCTGCCTGTCATAATACCATTAAAATAATAATAATAATAATCCTATATAATGAAGAGGAAATATGCAAATTGACCATCACTCCAACACACAAGATGGCCGCCCCTATATGGTCAAAGATGGCAACCCCCATGTGGACACAAGATGGCCACCACAAGATGGCTGGCAGGAGAGAGCAGTTGGAAGGGATCAGGCCTGCAGGGAAGGGCAGTTGGGGGCGACCAGGCTGGTACAGGTGACCAGATCGTCCCACTTTTGGCGGGACAGTCCCGATTTTTAACAATTTTTCCCACGTCCCATGGCATTTTGAAAAAGTCCCGATTTTTGGGAAGAGTCTTTCCAATCTTTCTAAAAAATCAGGACTTTTTTAAAATGCCGTGGGACGTGGGAAAAATTGTTGAAAATCGGGACTGTCCCGCCAAAAGCGGGATGATCTGGTCACCTTAAGTTAGGGACAACAAGGCTGGCAAGGGAAGGAAGTTAGGGTGACCAGGCCAGGAGGGGAGGGCAGTTGGGGGTGACCAGGCCGGCAAGGAAGGGCAGTTAGGGGCAATCAGGCCAGCAGGGGAGCAGTTAGGTGTCTATCAGGCTGGCAGGGGAGTGGTTAGGGGATGATCAGGCTGGCAGGCAGATGAGTGGTTGGGAGCCAGCAATTCCTCTAGGCGTCCCAGATTGGAGAGGGTGCAGGCTGGGCTAAGGGAAACCCCACCCCATGCATGCACGAATTTTGTGCACCGGGCCTCTAGTAATAAATAAAATAAAAATCAAAGAGATATAGCCCTGGCCAGCTCTGTGATTACAGTGTCGGCCTACGGACCATAGGGTTGCAGGTTCAATTCCCAGCCTGTGTTGAGGGTTCAATCCTTGGTCCCTGGTGGGTTGGTTGGGGCACATATGGGAGGCAACCAATCAATGTGTTTCTCTCAGATTGATGTTTTTCTGTATTTATATCTCCCCTCCCTCCTTTTCCTCCCCTCTACTCGCTCTAAAAACCAATGGAAAAAACACCCTCATTCGAGGATTAACAAACAAACAAAAGTCTGAGAGATAGTTGCTCAACCCAGGAATTCTGCCCAAGGGCCTATGCAAATAATCTCCACGTTCCCTCCTGTGTGTTATCCTTAAGCTCAATAAGCAAACTTTCCTTCCTGCTTGTACCCATTCCCTCGGACAACAAATATTTCAGAATGGAAAACACGGAAAGAAGCTGGAATGTAGAGAAAAAGAGCCCCCAGCCCTGTCCTCAGTAGCTCACACAGGGCTAGACAGACGTGGCATACATAATCACACAGCCAGATATTTAGCTGCCATTGGGGTAAGAGCTACAAAAAAAAAAACAACTCCTGGTTATTATGAGAAAGCAAGAAGACACCATCTCCCTGCCAGAGTCCAACCTCACTTTATCAGACAAACACCTGCTCAGAGCAAATACTCTGGCTTGTCATCACCTGTAGATCCTGGGTCCAGAAAATATTTGCTACACCCTACTATTGCCAGTCTGAAAAGCAGGGGGATTAAGAGTGACAAAATTATAGCAAATCCAAAATCACTTGTAAGATAAAGGAAAAACAGAGATTTCATTAGCTCAGTTCCTCACAAATTTTGAAAATTCAAGGATAAAAGATAGTCCTTATAATATTCTTCAATCTGCTGATTTGGTTTTTGTTTGTTTGTTTGTTTTTGTTTTTTGCATATCTTCTTGTTTTTAACCTTGTCCTGGATTCTCTCTATGTCTGTCTAATCTTGGACAGGGCAGGCCCCTGAATCTCCAGCGGCAGCCTGTTAGATCCTGCCCACTGCTGCTGGCTAACCGTCTTTCACTGCAGTCATTCCTGGAGTCAGATGCCTGTGAAAGAATGGGCACCTTGCCTTGTTATTTATTGCAGCTGCAGAACTCTAATCTCCTAAATGCTTCATCCAGCCTGCCTGGATAACAAAGCCTTGAACGATGCAAATGATAATAGCCTGTCCCAGGAGACACGCAGAATCTGGCCCTAATGACTTAAAGTCTCAACTACATTCCTTAAGCAAAAAGGAAAGAGTCTCTTGAAAACTCTCACGGGAGACTCCTTGTCCTTGAATTGTATCTTAAAATCAAACTTAAATTTGCTCTACTTTTAACAATTTTAGTGGGCAGTGAGTGGCCATATAAAGGAAACTGCCTAGACCAGTGGTTGGCAAACTCATTAAGCAACAGAGCCAAATAGCAACAGGATAATGATTGAAATTTCTTTTGAGAGCCAAATTTTTTAAACTTAAACTTCTTCTAATGCCACTTCTTCAAAATAGACTCACCCAGGCTGTGGAATTTTGTGGAAGAGCCACACTCAAGGGACCAAAGAGCTGCATGTGGCTCATGAGCCACCGTTTGCTGACCACTGGCCTAGGTCATGGTAAGAGTTCCAGACTCCCCCGGCCCCCCACCAACTGTGTGAGTTACCACCAGTCACCCTCTAAGCCAAAATACGACATCAAGAGGTCAAACCAAATTATCTCCTCACACGTCTCTTCCAACTCCCAAACTCCAGGACTTCTTATCTTATATCTAGCACATCCAGCCATTTATCTACATGGAACCTCCTTTTCAAAATGTATTGTTTGTGACTCTGATGCTTTCAGTTCCAGGAGTCCCCCTATTTTAATTTGATCTTTATAAATTATTGTGCAGGCATAGAAAGCACGGTACTAAGTAAGACCCTGAGGGGACAGGGAAAGCATAAGTATAGCATTGAGTTAGCCCAGCCAGTGTGGTTCAGTGGTTGATCATCAGTCTATGAACCAGAAGGTCACGGTTCAATTCCCAGTCAGGGCACATGCGGGGGTTGCAGGCTCAATCCCCAGTCGGGAGCATGCAGGAGGCAGCCAATCAATGATTCTCTTTCATCATTGATGTTTCTATCTCTCCTTTTCCCTTCCTCTCTGAAATCAATAAAGATATTTTTAAATAAAAATAAATAAATGGTGATGGGGGGGGAAATAAATTAAAAAAATAAAAATATACCCCTTGCTAGAGCCCTAAGAACATAACTTTTGACAACCAAATGCTTAGGTTTTTCTAAGAGGCTACAAGACATTTTGGGTAGTATAAGGCATGAACTTCAGTCACAAAAATCCCAGTCCAAGTGTTTTAACACACCTTTGTGTTTAGACCTTGCACCAATTCAAATCTTCTAATTATTATTAGTCAGAGATCAAAGTTTCTGGAAATTATAGTCAAGTAATTGAATTATGTGTGAGGTTATGAGGGTAGATGTGACTAGAAAATGCTATTTGTTTAAAGTACAGTGAATACTATCTGTGATGAACTTCATCCTCTAAGAAACTAACTTCTGGTTTTAATTTTTATGAAGTTCTGGGTTTTTCCATGTCCCTCCTATAATGTCTGACAACAAATAGTTTCTATCAGGGATTTGAAACTCATGCCAGTCAAAACCCAAAAGGTCTGCTATGGACCATGCTTAGCACCATGTGACAGAAAAGAAGGCATTTAATAAAATGCATTCTGGTAATACCAGCACTTAATGTATATGCACACTGGGAAAATACTGAGTTTCCAATCTATCCTTATGTTTTCCAAATGAAGTAAGTCTCATCTCACTTCAATTTTTTCTACATTCCTAAAATTTGGAGATCAAATAAAACATCTCTGTTTTACATAATGAGAAAAGCAAAGCATCCGAAAGTTATAAATTCATTAAACAGTGAAGTCTAAACCTGGCAATGGCATCTATCTCACTTTCACCTCCATTTATAAAACATCTTGTTGTTAGTACTGGTGACTCAGCGTTGCGATACATCCCACAGTTTCCTAACGTTACAACTGCATCACGCACCCATCACCCAAAGCAAAGTCCCTTTCCATCCCCATGTATGCCCCCTTTGCTCACCTCTACGGCCCCACCCCCTTCCCATATGTTCTTTGCTTAATCTCTTCACCTTCTTTCATCCAGCCCCCCATCCTCCTCCTCTCGGACAGCAGTCAGTCTGTTCCATGCATCCATGTCTCCTTTGTTTATTAGATTCACACACACCCAACAAATTCCATTTTAAAAAGGCAACTGAATGGGTCTAACTCAACTCCACCGGCTAAAAAATCCTGTTGCATAGGAACAGATGTCTTTCAATCAAGCAAAAACTAATAAACAAATAAGGATACAAGCTTTGCCTTTGGCTACCATCTCTACCCAAGAGATCTAGCAGGTTCCGTCCAATCGCTCCTGTTTGAATACCCACTTGCAAACCTCCCACTTTTCTGTAGCACAAATGTGCAGCCACTTTCTATGCCATGTCTGAGCAACGTATAAAGCAGAGCTCTCGTCAACATCGCAGCATCGGTTGCCAACTAAATATTTATGCTTATTTGGGAAGACACGGTTCTAATATGCTACAGCATTTGCAGTTTGGGAACTCATTAACTCGTGTGCAAGTTCCCTAATCCCCAGGTGCTTACTCATCAGCGCATATGCTCCTCTGAAAACAGATAGCATCCACCTGTGCTTGGGTTTTCTTTGAGCGAACAGGTTTGCCACAAAATTAGGTTAGCACATGTGGGTTCGGATTCTTCTCTTAAAACTATATACTAATCCAAACTGGTCAAGGGACTCCCTCGCACCTGGACGCTGGTGAGAGTCGTGTACTGGTACGCTCTGACAATCAGGTAATTTGCTTCCACGTCTGCTAGGCCCAGCAGAATGTACTTCCACCATTTTCTTTTCAAGATGTGGAAAAGGCTGTCGGGGCCTGGTGGAAAGAAATCTGGGTTAGTACATGTGACTTGGAAAATGAAGCTGTGCATGTTTATTTATATTTACTGTGTATTTTGGAAGTGGCCCCTCCTAATGCGTACAATAGCTTCTACAAATTCCTACAACAGGTCAGCAGAATCAAATTTTTCTAGTATGAGACCCAGCTAAGGTGTCATCACAGACCAATTGTTCAATGGAAACACCAGAGAGAAAGTAAGTAGAGAAACGTGGTTAAATTCCCTTCTTCCTTGTGACAGAAATATAGCATCTAAAACAGGTTTGGATGTTGCCATTCCTGACAAGCTACCAATTATCCTAAGAAATGCGACGTTTTCTTATTAATTCACTAGAGGCCCAGTGCACGAAATCCATGCATGGGCAGGGTCCCTAGCAACTGCTGGCTGCTGGCCAGGGCCTCCCTTCCCCAGCTTCCAGCTGCCGGCCCAGGGCCTTCCTTCATTCCATGCCACCCCTTGATGGTGAGCGCACACATCATAGCAAGAGACTGAACTCCCAGTCAGTCGATCTCCCAAAGGGGCACTTTGCATATTAGGCTTTTATATATGTAACCTCCATTCATGGGCTTCTTCAAAGGAAACTCTGCAATGATCATTACTTTAAAAGAGATGTGCTTTCAAAAAAATAAAATTTAAAAAAGAGATGTTCTTTCAAGAGAAAAGTACATCAGTTATAAATTTGGAAAAAAGACTTAGTAGCACCATTGAAGAAACACCTTTTATTCACCAAATTCTATTTATTCAAGTTAACTACGATTCACTTCTTTAGAGAATCTAGCATCACAGGACAGAAGAGTTTGAACATAGATTGGAATGCTTATTGTAAGATAACCTACAAGGAAATAAAGGTAGTGAGAACCACAGGCCATTCCCCCCTCAAACCATTCCCACCTTCCCAGTATCAGTGTCCATTGGGTATGCTCGTATGCATGCATACAAGTCCTTTGGTTGCTCTCTAATCACCCCTCCCCTGCCATTTGTCTCTGGATTTATTCTTGTTCATCAAATTATGTTGATCATTATATCTCACATATGAGTGAGATCATGTGATATTTATCTTTCTCCGATTGGCTTATTTCACTTAGCATAATGCTCTCCAGTTCCATCTATGCTATTGAAAATGGTAAAAGTTCCTTCTTTTTTTTTTTTTTTTAATATATATATTGTATTGATTTTTTTACAGAAAGGAAGGGAGAGAGATAGAGAGTTAGAAAGATTAATAAGAGAGAATCATTGATCAGCTGCCTCTTGCACACACCCTACTAGAGGCCCAGTGCACGAAATCCATGCATGGGCAAGGTACATGCCCTTGACCGGAATCAAACCTGGGACCCTTGAGTCCACAGGCCGATGCTCTATCCACTGAGCTAAACCAGTTAGGGCAGTTCCTTCTTTTTTATAGTGGTATAGTATTCCATTGTGTAGATGTACCACAGTTTTTAATCCACTCACCTACTGATGGGCACTTAGGTTGTTTCCAAATATTACCTAATGTAAATTGTGCTGCTATGAACATAGAGATGTATATATCCTTTCTGATTGGTATTTCTGATTTCTTGGGATATAGTACTAGAAGTGGAATTATTGGGTCAAATGAGAGTTCCATTTTTAACTTTTTGAGGAAACTCCATACTGTCTTCCACCAAGGCTGCACCAGTCTGCATTCCCACCAGCAGTGCACGAGGGTTCCTTTTTCTCCACTTCCTCACCAGCACTTATAGTTTATTGATTTATTGATGATAGCCATTCTGACAGGTATGAGATGATGTCTCATTGTTGAAGTGCTTTTAATATTGTCTCTTAATCTTATCAACCTAACTTGTAATAGCATTTACACTTTTAATTTTTCTGACAACTTCTACTGTTCCAGTTTGGTGCTACTTATTTTAATCAACAATGCTAGGGTTTATGCATGAATCTCTAATCCGTACTTTCACAGAATTCAGAGGTGTCATACTTTTCTAATGGCATTTATAAAGGCAGCAATAGTTTTTCCTGTTCTTACTTTTGCCTCATGTTTCATTTTTTAAATGCCTAAAAACCACATTTTTAAATGAAGATAGGTCATTGAAAAAAGTTAATTCCCAGACTCAGCATACCTGATTGAAATGCCAGCATCACTGTATAAATGAGAAACAGCAAGCAATAGTTGATAAAGCTCTGAAGCATGGGAGTGTTCACTTTGTATTTTTCTGCCAAATACTGGCTGGTAATGGCTGTTCCACATATACACAAAGACAATATCTGACCCAGGGCAATTGTTTTCAAAATATTCCTAGAAAACAAAGAAGGAAATCTGAAAAACATGCAAGTAAGTTATACCTCTGACACAAACACAAACATGCACAACACACACATACAACATACACTTGAGTGCTCAACGAAAAGGGAAATGCCAGTTATTCCTGTTTTGTCATTATTCCATTTTTTTGCTTACTTCTTATGTTCAAAAATTAAAGTGTTGGATTATTTCCTCATCACCATTTATCCCCTCTATGCCCTTTTCTATCTCTACCGACTCCTCTCCCCCACCGCACTGTTGTCCACGGCCATGAGTAAAAGTGTTGCATTTTGAGATTTTATTCTCTTTTACATTTGATCACAAAAATACGTATTTCTCCATTTTACTGTCCACCCATTTAGAAATCATTTTGACTACTTAGCTATGTGATACACTATTTGAAGTGGGTTTGTGTGATTTTTAAAAACTCAGTTTTAACTTGTTTTAAGGCCTTTCTGTTTATTAAATGTTTAGCAGAGTCTCGTCCTTTCCTTCTCCTCGTCTTGATTTCTTCAACTAGAAGTAGGGGTTTTCAATGTTACCTACATGTTAGATTCACAGCGCCTTTTTTGTTTGTTTTTTATCTCTATTGTTGAAAGTATTGCATAGGTCCTCCTTTTTCCCCCTCACCCCCACCCCCCTACCCAACCCCGACTCAGGAAGAGGAGATCCCTAGGAACAACAACACGAGGAAGCACAGATTCACTGGGCAGGCCTTAGAGGCCACCTGTCCCAAGCCTCACATTGTCCCCCACCCTTCCCGAAAGGTCCCAGGCACCTCAATTTCTACTGCTCTCAAATGGAACTCACTACTCGCCCCTTGCCCCAAACCTGTTTCTCATCCTGTCTTCCTGTCCTGCTCAGTAGCCTCACAGCCATCCATGTAGTCTAGAAACCCAGACATCATGTCAGCACCTCCTCCCGAGAGCTAACGGGTGTGCTGGGCTTTGTGGAGTCTTTCATGTCATTCTCTACTTCCCGTTCACGCTGACATGGCTTTCAGCCAGGTCTCACTTTGGTCGGGGCCATTGTATTGGTTTTCTAACTGCTTCTCTGCCTTGTTCCCTTCTCATCAATCCTTCTTTTCCTAACCACCAGAGTCACTGTCAAAAATCCCTCTGGGTAAGTTTTTGCAAACTGGTGCAAATGGGTCACTGATGTGCTAAGGTAAAGAGTCGTGAGGACTCAGGATGGCCTGCTGGGGACTACCAGAGGCATCTATCCTCTGCAAGCAGTGTACTTGGAGCACCTACAATTATAATGACTTTCTATTTGTGCCACGAAGCCTAAAGGGACTGTTTGCTTTGAAGATACATCAAAGAGTGGAATTGTTAGTCTTAGGGCATAAGCATCTTCAAATTTCCTTATTTTGCCAGATAGCTCTTCAAAAGTTATATTCCTTCATGTTGTTTGCTCTTTGATCTCAAAAAGAAGGAGCTGAAAAGCCCCACCCTTCCCGGGGAGGAACAATAGCAGGAACTGGCCAGGGGCAGACATTTTATTAGGCTAGGGAAGCACATTTTATGCCCAGGTGAAGAAAAGGTTGAGATCTTGGTCCCACAGAGGCAGTAGTGTTCTCAGAGATGCTCTACCTATCCCTGGCAGGGTCCTCTGTGCTCACTTCCTCCTGAACGAGGCCCTGGTTCTGGATTTTAGGCTGCCCTATCCTAGACAAAAGAAAGTCTCCACATGGTCTTGTGGGGCCAAAGCCAGGAGTGGAAAAGTACATTTTGGGAGACAAGTGTCATGGTCCCCAGTCACATACTTCCCCAAGAAACCTGTGGTGAAGGGAACCTTGCCAAGGACATGGTTCCGGTTTTCCTGTATTTCATGGTTCAGTTGGCATCATCAGAGCACACATTCCCAACCTAATTCTCATCACCACCCTGAGGACAGTAGTCTTCCTCCACTCCTATTACCGAGGGGAGCGTGAGGCTCAGAGTGGCTCCAAACTCACCCACAGTCCCACAGATAGGGAAAGGCAGAGGAAGTCAGGACCCTTTGCTGTTAAAGGACTAGATGAGGGAGTTCAAAATTATTTCAAGAATCAGATCTAGGGAAATATCTCCTCTCCTGAAAGCAAGTCTCAGAACTGCAGAACTTCGGTGCTGTGGCCCATTTTTTTAGGTGAAGATACTGTGGCCCAGAAGAGGGAAGCGTTTTGCCTAAGATCACACAGGAGCAGAGCTGATGCCCAAATTTTCTGATTATTAAACATCTGCTGCCCCCACTACAGCTCATGGTCTTAGGATAAGTGAGGTCATCCCTTAGAGTTGACATCTTCTTACCTTCTGTATCACTTTCTCCTTCCCCCAATACCCTTCTTATATTATATTCAATACAGAGCTTATATTAGTAAACTCTTTCTTCAAGAGATCTTGCATCGCTCCTCGCTTTTGGGAAAGGAGTCTGGGCTGATTTCTCTCCCACCAGTTTTACACTGCTTCCGGGGACATCAGGGGATGAGTTGGCTGTCCAAAGTACAGGTCGTTGAAAAGCCTATCAAGAATCAAACTTAGACCGTTATTCATATCCCATAATGGACGTGGAAACCATTATAAATTTGAAATAAGTGAGAATAATAAGTGTGTCCTGTTCACAAATGGACAAAATTCCTCCAGCAAGCTCATATTTGCATTCTAAAACAGCCCAATTAAGCAAGCTGTCCTCCAACTATAAAGTATAGCCAACTATAAAGCATAGCCAAAGAGAGTCACAAATTGAGTATGGCGATTTAAGGTTACAGAATGCACTTCTCTTGGCTCCAAATCATAATGACCTCATCCATAATGGAAGAGCGGGAGCAAGAGGGAGGGGGAAGGCAGACAGAAGGGGTGGAGAGGGTGGAGGCCGAACAAAAGGAGAAAGAAGAGAAAAACACTCTGGTAGAGAGATATACCAAAGGCTTCAAAACAATTTTTATTACTTATAGCTTCACATTTAAGCATTCCACCACGAAGTCCCATTCATATGAACTGGGAACTGAACCCAGGGGCTCTTTATACCTTAACAAAACCAGTCCCTCTCTAAAGGAGGCTGCCAGAAACAATGTGCATCTAACCATGGGATATATCCTGTCCCAGGGCTTCAAACGAACCTCCACTGACGTGAACTTCAAAGGCAGGATATGGTCCGACTCCAGGACATGTTTCCCAAGGCGACTTCACACTGGGGGAGACCAGCCAGCAGAAAGCAGAGCAAACAGGAGCTATGGATCATTTGGGGCAGAGGTAGGCACACAGGTAGAAGGTAACCTCAGCAAGGTCCCTTCTGACTACATTACTATTTGGAGATATTGTATGAATTTAAGGATTGAAAAAAAGAAAAAAATGAAGGCATTTTATTTTCCCTCTGCCTTTCTTACAGAAAACCTAAGAACCCCTGATCACAGGCCAGAATTGTGAAAACAATTTCCAGATAGATTCAGCAATGAAGGAAGGCTGTAACACCGGTTTCTGCCTCATTCAAACACATCGGTTTACATAAAATGATGGGATTGATGCATTTCGTTAGCTCTTGTTCATTTGCAATGTCAGGTTAGACCAGGAGCCCTTCAGCTGGGTGTGCATTAAATCATCATTGAAGGCTTAAAAAGAAAAACTGGTGCCATTAAGACTAGCCCAAACCAACTGAATCAGGTTCTCAGGAAATGAGGTCCAAATATCAGCCTATTTTTTTTTTAATATTTTATTGATTTTTCACAGAGAGGAAGGGAGAGGGATAGAGAGTTAGAAACATCGATGAGAGAGAAATGATGACCAGCTGCCTCTTGCACACCCCCCACTGGGGATGTGCCCACAACCAAGATACATACCCTTGACTGGAATCGAACCTGGGACTTCTCAATCCACAGGCCAATGCTCTAAACATTGAGCCAAACCAGTCAGGGCTATCAGCCTATTTTTAAAAGCCCTTTCAACAAGTCTACTAGGCAATAGGATGGCAAACCACTGAATTATTCTCTCCCTTTTATTTGAAGAAAGAGTTCCAAGTGACTGATAAAATGAATTGTTTGAATGCAAATCATATTATTTTTCTTCACGTTATGTCTCCATAAATCTGTGCTGCTAGATTGCACCTTGTCCGCTAGAGGCAGGATCAAGTAGTAGACTTCCACAGAGCATAGCTTCTTTGGGGAGATTTTTAAATGCATTACATCTGCCACCTGTAAACACTGGGAACAGAATAACTTCCAGCACTTCTATAAAAATCCTAGTACAAGTCTGAAAATAAATATTCATTTAGAGAAAAATCCTCATATTTAGCACATAGATTACCTAGTGTCTATTCCTGGAGCATTTTAAATCATATTAGAAGCAAGCTGGAAACCTCGAAAGCAAATGGTAGCTTTTCTTCACACAGTGAGTAGCAGCCTGGCTGACCTTTATATTCTTTCCATATCTACATTTCTGTGGTTCAAAAATTTAGCCATCAGTGTATCGCCTAATTCTAACGGCTAGCAGTTTTGAAGAACGCACATTCTGATGTATTGGGACATTTTCAAAACTCAAAGTGGCCAAGAAAGCCAAATTTCAAACGGTAGAAAATGTAGGTATGTGTAAATATTACCTTAAAAGGAAGGCATCTAAGGAAAGAAAATTTGTGTTTTCTTTTTTCCCCACTGCATTATATCTTATGCACAGTAGGTGCTCAGTAAATGTTTACTGAATTAATGAATAAGCGCTGCGGTCAATTATTGAGATGCCATAATGTTAAAATGCAAGATAGGGGACCCTTAGCGAGGACACCATAAGATGTGAACTCAAGGCATTTAGAGCAAAACGAATATGAGCTTGGGAGTTAGATAAAAATGAGAGTCTAAATTTAAGATGGAAGCATGAGAGAGAGAAGAGAAACAGGTGCAGGCAAGTGGAAACAGGGGTTTGCATTACTTCTGGTTTGTTTTGTAAAAGGCGGGTGGAGATTGCACCCCAGAGGTAGCCTTTGGGAAAGGAGTGTTCCTTCCAAACACAGTGGGAAGTGCATTAAACTTTGAACCAGAATAACTTCATCTCTTATTAAAGTTAGGAAGTTGAATACATTAGTCAACTCCTCAGAAACTCTGTTTTGTTTTGTTTTGTTTTGTTTTGTTTTGTTTTAATGGGCTTAAGGGACCACCTTAAGCAGCCAACGAATCTTCCCTCCCTTCCGTTTCACCCCGCCTTTTGGGAAGACCAGAGCTGTCCAATGGAACCTGCCGCGATGGTGGGAATGCTCAATATGGGCACCAACACAGTAGCTTCTAGTTATGTAGCAAATAAGCACTGAAATAGGGCTAATAGGAATCAAAATGTTAATTTTTAGTGTTTTCAATTTAAAGTAAAATAGTGGACCTGACTGGCGTGGCATGTACCTTGGTTGTGGGCACACCCCCAGTAGGGAGTGTGCAGGAGGCAGCTGATGGATGTTTTTCTCTCATTGAAGTTTCTAACTCTTTATCCCTCTCCCTTCCTCTCTGTAAAAAAGCAATTTTATATATATATATGCTAAGTTAAAAAATAAACTATAATTCTGAGCATTCATGAAAGAATGAACTCATAATACATTTTATATACTTTTAAGTACATTTCCTATCTGTTCACTGCAAAGCCCCAAAAACCATGACCTATCAATACCCGTGAACACTCCTGTGCCTAGAAAATAGCAACTAAATAATACTTCCTACTGAAAAGAACGAGGCCTCCTTAGAGAGTGATTGCAGACCTGGGTAAGGAACGCACAAAATAAGCCTGAAACACCTGTCACACCTAGTGGCAAGAAAACTACCAAAGAGCAGTGGAGTCGTGACAAAAAGACATCCTGACATCAATAAGAACAATTGCAATGGATTGAAATACCTCCACTGTGGTTAAATCCATGAGTTAATCACAATACTTAAAGTTTAAAATAAAAAAAATAAAAACCTCATTGGTCATCTTTGGAGGATGTCAGAGAACCAACAGATTGTTTTGAAAACTGGCAAATAAAGGGGGGTGGGGGGGAGCAAACATTTATTCTGCCCTTCCTACTCAAATTACATTACAGCGCAATGAGTTAATGGGCGTAATGAGTTAATGACAGGGAGTTTGTCTTTATAGAAGTGATGTGGATAATAAATAAAAATAAAATGACAGAAACAGAATATCATTTTATAACCCCTCATAAAATAATGAATCTAGGCAATAAACCTCAATAGCTTCTCATATAACAAAAAGAGAGACAAGCAAACCCTAGTACCTTGTGATGGCAGTACACAATATTTATGCAAAAGAGGATCATGGGATTTTTAACAGATGTTCATGGACTAGGTCCATGAAAATATTCTGGGGAATCTATGAACTTGGATGGGGGAAGCAACATATCTTGATTTTCAGCAGCAATTAACTAGAATGTAATATTCCCTTCAATTATAAATGGAAGCAACAAACTATACTAGTACTAGCAGTACCCTTGAGTTTGCTGCCAAAGAACTCACAGACATTTTCCCATCATATAACCGCTGTTGTTGAAATTTCAAAACATCATTTACACCCATCACTACTCCAAAATCATGGTAGTTAAAGACCCATTGTGAGATCTTGTTTAAGTGTGTGTGTTTTTTAGAGAAGAAGTACATATATTAACATATCACAAAGAGTTTCCAATAGTTTTAATAAATGGATGCAATTGATTTCCATTATAAGGCTCTGTGTCTTACTTTATGCATTTAGACACATTATTCTGAGAAAGAAATACTGAAAACCCACCAGAAAGATACAATCAGCAAAACCCAGAATGTGGAAAAGTTTACATAACAAATGAACTATTTCTTCAAAAATAAACTCCAAGAATAAGGGGCAGCCTATAGGAAAAACGAGATCTAGATATGACAAACTTCAAATGCCTGGGCCTCATGTGCATTTTGATTTTGTCAATGAAAGAAAATCCAAACCTATAGAAAAAAAAACAACTTTATAAGAGTTTATTTGCACCAATAACTGAGGTCATGCCCGGAAGCAAGATCTGAATGGAATGAGAAAATGTTCCTGAGAATGGCAATATGGCAGTTACTTACTTTTACACATTTAGAGTCAAAGGAGAGAAGCTAAATTACATGAAATCCACTGGTGGTAGATTAAAGAGATGGGAGAAAGCAAAGCGGGGAGAACTCTAACATTGGATAAAAAGTAAAATGGAAAGATACAAACTTATTTTACATTGGTGAGCATAGAACAGTTAACATTTAACATTTATAGTAAATAGAGACGATATGCCGAAACTGGTTTGGCTCAGTGGATAAAGCGTCAGCCTGCAGACTGAAAGGTCCCAGGTTCGATTCCTGTCAAGAGCATGTACCTTGGTTGCGGGCACATCCCCAATAGGGGGTGTGCAGGAGGCAGCTGATCCATGTTTCTATCTCACTATCTCTGTCTCTCTTCCTCTCTGTAAAGAATCAATAAAATATATTTTTAAAAATAAGATATATAATATTTTTTTAAAAATAGAAATACTATTCAGGCAACAAGATAACGAGAAGCTTCAAACTAAGGAAGCTATAGGCCTGGGATGTGACTACCCACCAAGGCCTACCCAATTTACAACTTACGATCAGATCACCCTGTGAGTGACTTTCAGTCACTGACTTTGTCAGGCCTGCCCTCTAGCCCCTTGAGCTTGAGCTTGTCAGGTCTGCTATGTGGCCCCTTTTTGTTTTTTATTCATTTATTTTTCTGTAATCCTCACCGGAGGATATTTTTTTCCATTGGTTGTTAGAATGAGAGGGAGGAAGAGAGAGAGAGAGAGAGAGAGAGAGAGAGAGAGAGAGAGAGAGAGAGAGAGACAGAGAGAGAGAGAGAGAGATTAGCATGAGAGACACATCAATTGGTTGCCTCCTGCACAAGCCCCAACTATGTTCACAAACTGAATAAACTACTTAGAAAATTATGTGACAATTGGAGAAATTTGAACATGGACTAGATATATATGATATTGAGGAATATCATATTTTGGTGAAATAATAGTACTTGGTTATTTTTAAGTCCTTATCTTTTAGAGATGAATACTGAAAGTTATTTGTGAAAGTATAAGATGCCTTAGATTGACTTTAAGATATTCCAGAAGGGATGAAGTGGAAAGGTATAAATGAAATAAAATGAGTTGATAATTATTGAAACTGGGTGACACTACATCCAATAGGTAATAGTCGCCAATTTTACTTGAACATTCCCATAATTAAAAGTTGGTTTTGAAGGGGAAAAACAAAAAAACAAAAAAACAGAAATCCTACATTTACCCATGATAAGACTGTAAAGACAGACCAAAGCATCACCTATATATGCCTCCAGCTATAATTATACCAATCAAGTGTATTAACACACTTTCTCTTGCTAATCAGAAGCTTCAGTTTAGAGACAGAAAATAAGTTATTACTTAACTGCAACTTAAAGGAGTTTCAAATTTTTTCAAAATATATAATTCTGGCAGAAAACTAATTAAAGGCGTTCATAATGGAATAAAACCCTGAGTGTTACTGACCTAGTAAAAATGTCTCACAGTGTATTCTATGTGGCATATGTTTAAGGCGCTCCAGGTAGGTTGTAGGCTCCTAAAAGGCAGAATCAATGTAAATTTTCATCTTTGTTTACCTAGCTGAATTGCTGCAAAAATAAAAAAATGCCTCCAGGGCCCTAACTGGTTTGGCTCAGTGGATAGAGAGTTGGCCTGCAAACTGAAAGGTCCCAGGTTCGATTCCGGGTAAGGGCACATTCTCCGTAAGGGCACATTCCCTGTAGGAGGTATGCAGGAGTTGTGCAGGAGGCAGCATTCAACTTCAAAATGAAAATGCAAAATAAGTTGTCATGCATATTGAAACAGGACTGGGTGATAGGGGTCTGGTCTGCTGGGCAATGTAGATTTTAGATAAAGGAAGCCTGCCCAGTTCTCCAGCCTGTACAGCAGCAAGCGGCAGGGATCCATTAACAACTCAGTCTTACCTGCACCAACTCAGTCTGAACCGCTTGGAAGGCAGCTACCAGGCATATGGGGGTGTCCTGAAGGAGGTGGGAACATGTCACTTCTTTTGTCCTTGCTCTAGCTTCACCAAGCGGCTTCAGATCTTGTATTGCCTAAGTAGATGTTTCGCTTGGAATGGCCTTTGTAGTCATTCACCACTCTAAGACTTCTACCTAGAGATCAGAATTTTTGGGATTTCTCCTTCCCTGCTTAGTGGAAATAGTGCAAACTGGCAGGCAACTTCAGCAACCCACAGTGAGCCTTATTACCATCATCTTAATGGTACCCAGTCTAAGGGTACCATCTTACTGGTACCTAGTCAGCAAATATTTTTTAGTGCCTAGTTGATTCCTGACACTGTGTCCGGCTCTGTGAATACAGAGAAATACAGAGCCCCTGCTCTCATGGAATTCACAGCACAGAAGTGAAGAAAAACAGTAAAGAAACAATTAGGATGGGGCCTAACCTAAGCTGAGATTTCATGGAAGGCTTTACTCATGAGGTGATACTGCATCTGAGACTTGAAGAACAGAGACAAGTTGCTCAGGTTAAGAGAAAGGGAACAGGAATGCCTGTCCCAGCAGGGGACCAGTGTTGTGAATTCTCCGGCATGGCTGAGCTTGAACAGGCAAGGTCTTCAAAGGAATTGGCAGCTACCAAATCTCGTCCAACCTGTGCTACAGCTGGAAAAGAGTCCAGCGATCACTGGCTGATTATTTCAAACAGTGGCCACGGGTTAAAGGTTGTGGGTTGGGTGAGGTGAGAAAAGATTTCCTTGGCATTTTATGAATTCTTGCTTACATTTTTATCAGTATCCAGGTGGTCTCTGTGCTCCAAAGCTATTTTTTTTTATTGGAGCCATTTTTAGATTGTATCACTAATGTAGTAGGCAGAATGGTTCTCCAAAAATGTCCATGTCCTAGTCCGCTAGAACTTTACCTGGTGTGATATTGTGATCTAATAAGATACACACACACACACACACACACACACACACATTGAGTGGCCAGATTATTATGCATTCAGACACACACACACACATTGGTCTTGACTCCTGAATGATCAGAAGTACAAGATGACAACCTGGGACTTGAAGCTGGTGTCTAAAAAGGCGGTTGGGGGAGTAGGAGGGTAATCTGTGGGACTGAGCCCTCACCCTGTGGGGGCTGTGCTAACTCCTTTGAAGGACTCGTGTTTAGATTAGTGTCATTAGTGTCATAAGTGAATCATAAGATATCCAGTTAGTGTCTGGAGAGCTGAAGAATTGGTTGATGTGAGGAAAAAGAAAAAACCCACACATTTGTTATCAGAAGTATTGAGTATAGGAAAACTGCTTTTTCCTTTTACATGGCAAAAAGGGGCTTTGCCGATGCGATTACGGTTCAGTACGTTGAGATGGGGAGATTATCCTGGATTATCCAGGTAAACCCAATCCAAACACGAGTCCTTAAAAGGAAAACCGTTCCAAACCGCTGTCAGAGGAAGATGTGACAGAAAAAGAGAGAGGTTACAGGCTTTGAAGGTGGAGGAAGGGACCATGAGCCAAGAAGCGCAGGTAGACACTGGAAACTGGACAAGCAAGGAAATCCCATCCACCCACAGTCTCCAGAAAAGAAAACCACCCTGCTGACAACTTCATTTTAGCCCAGTGAGATCTTGTCAGATCTCTGCCCTACAGAACTGTAACATAATAAGCTGGTGTTTCAAGTTTCTACACTTTCATCAGTTTGTTATGACAGCAATAGAAACTAATAAACTAATTATGCTGATGATACTTTAAAGCAATACTTGAATCATAAAGCTATAACTATTTGCATTCATCTAAATGAATTGCCTTCGTAATGAGATTATCATATCAAATGAGCAGAATCTATTAAAATTACTGCAGACAAAGCTAATCAGGACCCATTCTAAATTAAAACAGTTCCTTCACTTCCCAAGGAGGAAAATAAAACCATGCATCAAGCCACAAATAAAAGAACTAATTTTAAGTAAACCAACAGAAATGAAAATTGTTTGTATTTTCTTCTTATATACGATGTCCTGCATGACTCTTAAATAGTCAAAAATATAGGGAAAACATTAATACTCGCACTCTATACCATAAAAGAGAGGCAAGGACCAGTCACAGAACTAAGCTCTTACACATATTCATTTACTGGTTTTTCATACAACACTTAAATGTAGGTATCATTTTGCCAAAGTTCAAGACTTTTAACCAAACTCATGTGGTAAATAAATAGCGGCACTGTATTAAAATCCAAATGAAACTCTAAGCTATTCTTTCTAAAGAAACAGAAAATTAAACAATTGTAGGAAGGAAAATAGTAAGAAAGGTAGTTAGTTCCAGGATGATGACCTCTCGATTCCTATGGCATTTGGGTTGCACCCTCTTTCTCCACTTTCCACATCCTGCCTGTAGTGTTTCACGTCTGTTGTATTTGCTTTACTAGATTATAAATGCAGAAACTGTGACACGGCTATTTTTGTGTCCCTTTCCCTATATACATACCCATACAATATCTAGTACTGTTATTATTATTGTTATCGTCACTATACTATTCCTATTATTAGTTATTATCATTATGAATAATAATACCTACATTTATTTCATAGTCTTAATCTATTCAATCCTCCCAACCACTCTATGATGTAGGTACTATGATTATTGCTGTTTATAGATAAAGAAACTTGAGGCACAGAGATGTTAGACAACTTGTCCAATATCACACAGGTAGCAAATAATCGGACTTGGAGCGCAAATCAAGCAGTGTGGTTCATACGTACACTGCTTACATCCATTAGGGACTCAAAACACCTTTCTTTTTTTTTTTTTTTTTTTCTTTTTTTTAATATATTTTATTGATTTTGTACAGAGAGAAAGGGAGAGAGATACAGAGTTAGAAACATCGATGAGAGAGAGTCATCGATCAGCTGCCTCTTGCACACCCCCTACTGGGGATATGCCCGCAACCAAGGTACATGCCCTTGACCGGAATCGAACCCGGGACCCTTCAGTCCCCAAGCCGACGCTCTATCCACTGAGCCAAACCGGTCCCGGCCAAAACACCTTTCTTATTATCCTAACAAGAGTGAGGTGGTTAAATAAAAACAGCTGTGTCAGGGGCCATATTAAATGCTTATACACAGTGTGGGGCAAAAGTAGATTTATAATTGTTCACATGGAAAAGAATATAATAATAAATAAATAATAATATAAGAATTAACTCCCATATTCACAACTGTAAACCTACTTTTCCCCAAGCTGTATGTTATTTCATTTAAAACTCACAAAAATTCTGTGAGACAGAGATTATAAAGACCTGTGAGAAACCGAGTTTCAGTTGTTTGGAGAAGTTAAAGAACTTGTCTAAGGTCAGAAAATTAGTAAGTATATTTTTCCCATTCTACACATTGCCTCACTGATAACAATGTATATATAAATTATTGAGGGTTATGGTACTATGCAGGGAGATCAATTGATACAAATTATCCTGCATCTCTAACAATAGGCATTAATTACAACAACCCACTAGGTTATATATCCTACAGTTTAATGTTCTAATGAACGTTCTAATGAAATTAAGAGAGAGGACATAAAATCTACTTATGACATTCTCTGTCCTCTGATTTTTAGATATATACTAGAGGCCCAGTGCATGAAATTCCTTCCCGGGGGGGGGGGGCGGGGTGTCCCTCAGTCCAGCCTGCACCCCCTCCAATCTAGAACCCTTCAAGGGATGTCCTACTGCCTGTTTAGGCCCAATCTCACAATCCAGGACTGCTGGCTCCAAACCGCTCACCTGCCTGCCAGCCTGATCACCCCCTAACCACTCCCCTGCCAGCCTGACCAATACCTAACTGCTTCCCTGCTAGCCCTATTGCTCCTAACTGCCCTCCCCTGCAGGCCTGGTTGCCCCCAACTGCCCTCCCCTGCTGGCCTGGTAACTCCTAACTGACCTCCCTTGCCAGCCTGGTCCCTCCCAACTGCCTTCCTCTGCTGGCCATCTTGTGTCCACATGGGGGAAGCCATCTTGTGTGTTGGAGTGACAGTCAATGTGCATATTATTCTTTTATTAGATAGGATTACTAATAACAAACTACAACATTCGCTAATGACTGATTACTATAATCATGTTGCATTCATTTCCCATACTCGCCTTACACACAGGGGCACCATTTCTCTCCACTAAAACTACCAGCGAATATTTTAGCAGCCAATTGCCACGTCATTAGTCTTGGACTGACCTATTTGGTTTGTGCAACAGTAAATACTTCACTTTTGGAGAACAAGAAAAATAGGTTTATATGCCTTACACTTATTTGTGCAGTTATTCAGTGTCTGGTAAGTTAATGTTCAAGAAAAAATATTAATTTTTATTAAAATGTTCTATTATTTTATGTTAGTGATGACTCATCTATTTCACCCCTTTGTATTCAGTATGTCTCTATGGAAATAAACCTTTGTTTCTAGGAAAATTGAAGTTTTTGGTTTTCTTTGCGGCCCACACTTAGACCTTGTTTATTTGGCCCATGTTGGTTATGCTGCGGGAAATTATTGTAAAGATTACGTGAGTCAGTCCACCCTGAGGTCCTCTAGGTACACTAAGTAAGCTGTACTCAAGAAAGATTGGCTTATTATCATTTTTATCTCTGGCTTGACACCAGAGATAGTGAAAAGCTTAGGAAATGTTCTTCTAAACACTTCTGGGCAAGCTTCTCCCAGTTCTGCTTTTAGGAAGCTCTAAATCAGGGGTCTTCAAACTACGGCCCGCGGGCCACATGCGGCCCGCAGAGGAGTCTGATCCGGCCCGCCAGGTTTTTTGGGTAGTGAGCCCAGCCGAGGTGTTATAGTAGGAATTAGTAGTTCATATAGTCCGGCCCTCCAGCTCTCTGAGGGACCGTGATCTGGCCCCCACTTTAAAAAGTTTGAGGACCCCTGCTCTAAATCATAGCAAAACACTAGCCTCCAGCTCTCGGTAAGGATTTGATCCTTAAACGCTCTGGTTTATGAGGAATGATTAGAAAGTTCGGGACTTACCTGTGGTTTTTCATGGAATCTATCTCCCTCATTAACATAAATAACCAGGTGTCTCTGGAGAGTCACTTTATCTGAGGACTCATTAACATGGACTCCTGTAACCATCCATAAAAAAAAAAGTCCCCACATCTGTGGACTAAATGTTGCTATAGCTTATTAAAATGAAAACCATTTGAATATTTATACAGGGGCTTCTTATATTTTCAGAATAGCAATTCTAAGGAACTGGGTTAGTTGGTGTTTACAGTGTTAACAGGTTAAAAGTCATAATTTAGAAAGAACACAGGCTTCCAGATATATGCTTAGTAAAGGAAAACATCATAACTAACAACCATCAGAAAAAGTAATTCACTTCAATGCCCCCAAGCATATTACTGCCACTCAGCAGAATAAATTTCCTAATGATGAAACTGAATCGTGAAGAAAAGATGATATGTTGTTTGATATGTTGTTTATTAAAAGGCAAGTAGTCCCATATATTTGTTTTAAATGCACCATGAAGACTTTTAAATAATGTTGTTGTTTTTTTCTTGGTAAAATCTCCAGGATTAGTTGCAAATGGACCTACTAAATAAGTCCATAGGTTGCCCTATACTATAAAGTTGTTTGATGTAAACCAATTAAATGTTGAAGAACTGCTACCCAAAATTACGAATAAATGAATTAATGCCAGTATAACACTCCTCCCTACCCTCCATCCCCCAACCTCTCCCCTCTGCACTGTGACAATTCAAAATCTCTCCAGACATTCAGATGTCTCTTTAGGGGACAGAAGTCACCCCTGGTTGAGAACCACTGATCTGGCCTATTGTGTCTAACTGACTGCCGCAGACAATTCTGTGCTTCCATGATATTCCAGTGATGGACACCCAGGAGGTTTTCAGCTCCCAGCCTCCACGGACAACACTGGGGTGAGCATTCTCATCGCCGTCCCCTCAAGTACCGGAAAGAACCAATGCTGAGGCCGGGTTCTGAGTCCCTCTAGGTGACTGTAAGTAGAAGGGAGGGGCGAACCCCTGGATGGAGGATCCCTGGGTGCCTCAGGACCCCTGACAATTGCTGTTGTCCAGCGCCTCTTCCTCAGGCTATTCTGTGGCCATGGGTTTGCCCTCAGCTGCTCTGGAGGAGGAAAGCAGAGGCTGGACAGAGATGAACCTTTTTGTTAGCTTCTCAGAGCAGCAAGGAGTTGTTAAAGGGACATCTGGTAACTGTCCCCATGGAATACAGCGGAAAGGTAAGGGCGGACTTTAAACTCTTTTTTTATACGTGCCCTGGCTGTTCTCTGCCCCAGACTATAGTCCTCTCCCCTCTACCAACAAGATCAGTTCTAGACAGCCTTTGGGTTATTCCTGCTTTTCTCTGCTCCTTTCTTTCTTTTCTTTAAAATATATTTTATTGATTTTTCACAGAGAGGGATAGAGAGTTAGAAACATCAATGAGAGAGAATCATCAATCAGCTGCCTCTTGCACAGGCCCTACTGGGAATGTGCCCACAACCAAGGTACATGCCCTTAACCGGAATGAAACCTGGATCTTTCAGTCTGCAGGCCGATGCTCTATCCACTGAGCCAAAGCGGTTTCGGCTCTCTGCTCCTTTCTTATGGCTGATTTGGAAGAAGATGAGACGGCTGCCAGTGCTTATTCATTCCCCATCTCTACAGCACTTCCAGAATTTTCTGGGGTTCACCTGCTCCTCCAATCCCCTTCAGTTCAGGCTTTACGATCTCTCATTGGACTCTGGTCATGCCTTCCATGCGTGCCCCCAAATCATCTCACTACACAGGAACCAGCATGATGGCAAATATTAGGTCTAGTAATAATGAATGTCGTTTTCTAATACTTTTCTAAATCGAATTTATTTAAACAATACAACAAAATTTAATCAACAATATAGTTGCTGTTGTTTTCTACTACTTGTGCCCAACGTTCAGGAAGCATTTTAATCCCTCTGTTGTAAAATTCTTGTGATTTTGATGCAAAAAGTTCAGTCAATGCATTTTTGAGGCATTCTTCATTATTAAATTTTTTTCCAAGAAGAAAGTTTTGCAAAGAACGAAACAAATGGTAATCGGAAGGGGCAATATCAGGAGAATATGCAGGTTGAGGGAGAACTTCCCATTCCAACTGGCGCAGTTTTTCAGCAGTGATTCTTGCAGTATGGGGTCGTGCGTTATCGTGGTGAAGAATTACGCCCTTCCGATTAATCAGCGCGGGTTCTTTTTCTCTTAAAGCTTGGGCTAACCTTTCCAATTGGGCACTATACACTGCACTTGTAATGGTTTGGTTAGATGGTAAAAGTTCATAATGAAGAATTCCTTTAAAATTCCACCAAACACACAACACCACTTTTTTCGCATGCAAGTCAGGTTTTGGCGTGGGCTGCGGAGCCTCATTTTTGTCCAACCATTGAGGCTGCCTTTTCAAATTAACATACAGCACCCATTTTTCTTCTCCAGTAACAATTTGCTCTAAAAACAGCAAACGGTTTTGACGAGAGAGGAGCGAACTGCAAATTGTGACTCTTTGATTACGGTTGTTGTCAGTCAACTCATGAGGAACCCATTTTCCAAACTTTTGGACTTTGCCAAGTGCACGCAATTGATTGGAAATTGTTTTTTGTGAACAATTTAAAGTTGTCGCAAGCTCTTGTTGGGTAATTTGAGGATTTTGCACCAAAAGAGCTTGAAGAGCTTCTTGATCAAAATTGGACAGACGGCCTCGACCACTTTTGTCATCTAACGAAAAATTTCCCTCGCGAAATTTCTCAAACCAACGCTGGCATTTTCTGGCGCTAACTGCATCTTGACCAAGAGCACTACAGATGTTTTTTGCAGCCTCACTTGCTTTTCTTCCTAATTGGAACTCGTAAAGCATGCAGTGCCGAATATGCTCTTCATCCGCCATCTTCTTAGCCCTAGTTTTGCAACAAAAACCAAACCAAACACAAACTTTTTCAAGCAAAACTTGTTAATTGCACTTCACACGTTCTGTAGATACCACGTGTTTGAAGGTTATGTCAATACAAGTCAACGCCAAGCAAGATTTTAAACGAATGTTTAAAAACGACATTAATTATTACTAGACCCGATAAAAGCAAAGGGCTCCACAGCTGCCACCAAATGAGAATTCACCCTGTGGTGGGCATTCCACTCATATTTCATCAGTCCTTAGACAATCGTATGAAAATAGTGTTCTCAGTCCCTTGGGCAGCAGATAGGTCACTTGCCCTAGGGCACATGGCTGGCCAGAGGCAGCGCTGAGATGGCTTATTTGACTCTGAAGACCAGGCCCGCTTTACTATTTCAGAAATCTCACTGCTCCTTGTTCAGGCCGAAGCATTTCCGCTCCTCCCGTCACCTGCACCAGTGGGCTGCAGACTGGGGAGCTCTTTGGATTCTCTGGAGGTTCCTCGGGTTCGTTATGGGGGCAAAGTGGGGAGTAGTTGCTGGTGGGCTTCTGGCGGCTTTGGGCACTCACTGGGTCTGTTACTTTGCCCATTTTATAGTTGGACTTTTATGCAAGAATTTTTTTAATTGATTTTACAGAGTAGAGAGGGCCAGGCCCTTTGCTAAACAATAACAAGGAGTGCCTGTGAAGATTCACCGACAACTATTGTTCATTCCTCCTCAGGCTCATGCCCCCTCGCCCCCAAGCTCCTTGCAGCCCCTTGAGAAAAACTCTAGCACCTCCAAGCCCGGAGTGCCCTTCCTCACCTAGTCCACCTGGAAACCTCTTTTTTGTGCTTCAAATTCTGATCACCTTCCCTGTTGAGCTCCTCTGCTTTTGTTTGTGCTCTCTGTATTTTGTGCTCACCTCTAAAGCACAGATCATAACTTCTTACCATAATTGGAGTATGAGCTTTTGGGAACAGGAACCAAATCCTCCTCATCTCTGTAGCCCAGAGACTAGTCTAGAACCATAATAGATACTCAAGGTTTGGTGAATGAAAGAATGAAGGAATGAATGAATAAATGAATGAATGAACACATGTTCAGTACTGTGCCACAAAAAGAACAGGGTAAAAAAAAAGCTTACCATTCATTCAATGGGGAAGGATAAATATATCAAGTAATAATTAAAGATTTTTGCTAGAAATATAAATTTTATAGTCATTATAAGGAATATACTTTTTTTATGTAAGAATTGGAATAAGGTATTAGAATGTAAACTGCTAGATGGCATACAATTAAATAAATCTTTAGGTACTCCTAGAAACCTATATCCTCTTATTAGAATATTTGTCATTTGAGTTCATAACACTAAATAACAAAAAGCAAAATTATGGGTATAGTCCACTTGGAAACTTATAACTGTTCTTATTATGAACTAGAGGCCCGGTGCATAGCACTGTGGGGTCCCTCGGCCTGGCCTGCGGGGATCAGGCTGAAACCGGCTCTCCGACATCCCCCGAGGGGTCCCATATTGTGAGAGGGCACAGGCCAGACTGAAGGACCTCACTGGTACACAATTAGGGCCAGGAAGGGACCGTGGGAGGGCTCCAGAGCGTGTCTGACCTGTCTGGCCCAGTCCTGATCAGGGCAATCGGGGCCATCTTGCCTAGTCCCTACTGGGGCTGATTGGGGCTGATAGGGGCCAGCTGGCTGGGGAGGGACCACAGGGGTTGGCCAGCCAGGGAGAGACTGCAGAAGGGCTTCAAGGCATGTCTAGCCATTCAAGGCATGTCTACCCAATCCTGATCAGCCAGACCCCAGCAGCAAGCCAACCTACCGGTCAGAGCATCTGCCCCCTGGTGATCAGTGCATATCATAGTGACTGGTCAAACGGTCAGACACTTAGCATATTAGGCTTTTATTATATAGGATGCCTGACACACAGTAATTATTCATAAACTTTTATTGAATGAGTAATCTGATGTTCTTTTGTTTGTTAATTCTCACCCGAGGATATTTTTCCCATTGATTTTTAGAGAGAGTACAAGGGAGGGAGGGAGAGGTAGCAAGAGAGAAAAAACACACAACATCAATTGGTTGTCTACTGCATGTAGGGGTGGGAGATTAAACCTGAAACCCAGGTGTGTGTCCTTGATTGGGAGTTGAACCCACGACTTTTCTGTGGACAGGCCAACACCCTAACCACTGAGAAACACTGGCCAGGGCAGTAATCTTTTTTTATTATTATTGATTTTGGAAAGAGATAGAAACATCAGTATCAAACCAGCAACCTACTGGTGCATGGGACAATGCTCAATTGAGCCACACCAGCCAGGCCTGATATTCTTAATCGTAGAGAAAGTTTCTGTAATGCTAGTAAGGCAGGCATATCAGTAGATGGGGTTACCTAAAATATATAACTCCCATAATGAAAACGGAACCAGCTCTAGGCCCCAAACTTTTCCCCTGTATTTAGGACCATTTCCAAGCTACTCTTATCCCACTTTGGTGTAAGAGTGGAAAAGGGTTGTGTGGTCACAAACTATCCATCTTAGCCTGTTCATCTGATGATAACACATCTAACTCACCAACCCCTCTCCACCCCTCATGAGCTCCTGGCCACAGTTAGTGATTCATGCAGCTAAACTCAAACTTGGGAGTTTAAATACTGAGAGTTTAAAATATTGAATATAAGGAGTGCTGATATCTGGCAAACAGCACTTTTCTGATTGCTGGCTAAGGCAAGGAGAAACTACAAACCAGAATCGAGTGTCTGGTTGACACAGGTAAGACTGAAACCAGTGCCCTAGCTGGTTTGGCTCAGTGGACAGAGCATCAGCCTGCAGATTGAAGGGTCTCAGGTTGAATTCCAGCCAAGGGCACATGCCTGGGTTGCAGGCTCCATCCCCAGTGTGGGGCATGCAGGAGGTGGTCGATCAATTATTCTCTCTCATCATTGATGTTTCTATCTCTCTCTCCCTCTTCCTTCCTCTCTGGGATCAATGAAATATATATTAAAAAAAAAAAAAAAAAAAAAAAAAAAAAAAAAAGAATGAAACCCGTAATGAACTGAACAGCTCTGCCAACCCAAGAAAGGCTCCTGCCCAAGACCCTCAGCATAAATAGGACCAACAGAGGGAAGAGGACAGGGTGTGTGGCAGAATGGTATCTCTCATCCCTTCACTCACGTCTGTGCTAAGGCTTGTGGGAAATACCGAAATGAAAAAAGACTTGATTCTGCTGTTAAGGACTTTGCCCATCAGCTATCACATAAGGAAGAAAGTAAAGACCCACAAGAGAGATACAAAAGCAGGGTGTTCAAAGGCAGAAGAAATCTCATAGTTAGGAAGCTAGTAGGTATTCCTGACTGTAAAGCATACCGGGATTTTTTAAATATTAGACCATTAAGAGAAAAGACATTGCTAAACCTTGTTACTGTGTGCCCCCACATCCAGGCTGCTGGCGTCTCCGAGGATGGATGGAGAGCTGGTGGTGCGGGGCGAGTGGCAGCAGGAGCCAGCTGTCTGCCCACGTCAGTCAGCCACGCCATGCTCACAACATCCCCGAGCAGGTACTGTCACTGTCTCCATTTCACAAAGACAACCGGGCAGAGGAGTTGAGCAACTTGCCCAAAGTCACCCCACTGGTAAGCGGCACAGACAGGATGTGAGTCCGGCATGAATCTGTGGCCTTCGCCATGCCAGTGCTCTGCCTCCCAGCTGAGCGTTTGTGGTTACGTTTATCAGGACACATACAGCTGCCTGGTACCAGGTAATTTTTGGCCAACTTTCCCCTCAAAACCCATCCATTATAGATCTAGTTTTTAGAAGTGGTATGACTTTCCAGGACGTCGTGTTCACGATCTTTGTTCATGTGCTTCCAAAGCGAGCGCTGAAATTCTCTTCGTTAACCTGGCAGGGGAAGGGAGATGGTGTGTGTGTGCAGGGTGGGGGGCAAATGCCAGTTCATGGCAGGAGTGGCTGAGGCTGCAGTGAGGACTGGAGCTCCCGGGCACCATGCCTTGGAGTCCATCTCATGGCCTGGGGCAGATTGCCTGTCCTTCTGTATTCCTTCTCCATCTGCACAGTGGGTCTAACAACAGTGCCCTCCTCTGAAGTCCTGGGGATGAGTCGATATGATCCACTTAAATTGCTAAGCACGGTACTGGATCCAGAGAAGGCTCAATAATCGCTGTCTTTCATTATTTAGATCCTGGGCTGTTTCTATTTCCAGATCCAAGCCCTCCGGCAGCCACAGAAAATGCTTTCTGGGTCCCAGAGCCTCCCTAGGTCCCTCAGCACACCTCTGTGTCCCACAGAGAGAGCAGACGCAGGCATTCCTGGCCCCCGCCCCGGAGGAGGAGGAGGCCGTGCCGCCTCGCTCAGGCCGGGGGAGGAGGCAGGCTCCAGACTCGGTCCGTCCGGGCGGCACCACCTCACTTCACCCCGATTTCTCACTTGGGGGCACCCCTGGCAGGGCGGGCGCCCGGCCCGTCGGACGGCTCGGCTGCAGCAGCTGTGCGCGCGCCGGCGCCGGCGCCGGGAGCTCAGCCACTTGCCAAGCCGCGGGGTGGGCACCCCTCCTGCACGGCATCCCCGGGGACTTCGCCCCTCCGGCTGGGAGGGACCCGGGACCGACCTAGCGGTGCCAACGGGGCGAATTCCTCCTCCTTCTCTTCCCCCCACCCCCCCTCCACTATCCAACCTCCCCCCAATCCTCTGAAATGCATTCCCGCGGTTCCTAGGAAGGGACGAGGGAGCAGCACCAAGCGCTGCACAAAGCCAGGTGAAGGAAGCGCTGCATCCCCGTGCACGTGTGGAGTCTCCCCTGAACCAGCTCCCAAGTCCCCGCCGGGCGCTCCGCCGCCACCTGCGAGCCGGTCCCGGCCCCGGCCCCGCGCCCCCGCGCCCGTCCACTCACCAGGTGAAGAGTTTGGCCCGCAGCCTGGGCAGCAGGGCAGCGACGGGGTCCGCGGGTCCCTGCGCCTGTGGCTGCGGCTGCGGCTGGGATGGCGGGGCGCCGGGCCCCGCCGGCGGGGCTGCCTCCATCGGGGCGCCCGCGGTCTCTGCGCCTGGAACCCCCAGATGCGCCCGGAACCCCCCGATGTGCCCGGGCCCGGAAGACGGGAGGCGGCGCCTGGGAGGCCGGCGGGGCTCAGCGCGCCCGCCCGCCCGGTCCCCGCCGCCCGCGCCGGCCCCTCCCGCGGCCAATGATTAACTGTCCGCCGGGCCCGGCGGGAGCTGTTGGCAGATCGCAGCCCGGCCGGGGCGGCGGCGGGAAAGGGCGCTCTTTCCCGCCCGGGCAGCGGGGCCGCGGGGACGTGGTCGGTGGAGCCACGTGTCCTCGCTTAGGAAGCCGCGGTTCAGCGACTGCCTGAACTTTGCAAACTGGAGAGACCCGGCTGGCCCCTCCCTCTGACTAATTAGGAAGCATGTTTTCCACCTAGAGCAACTGAAGGCGCTTTCACTTCGGTTTCTTTTTCTAAAAAAAAAAAAAAAAAAAAAAAAAAAAAAAAAAAAAAAAAAACATGGGTAACGTCTTGCAAGGATCCCGGAACGTGTCTTTGTGGTGTGCCTCCTTCCTCCCCTGGGGTGTGTTGGGCTGGCCTTTCGGTGATCAGTTGTCTGGGAGCTGCCAGCCCAGGGGACCGTGCCAAGTGCCAACCCTGGCGCGCGGCCAGGATGCCCGGGCCTGACCACGCCTTCCCTCCGAGGCTTCGGCGGACCCGGGGGAGCAGGAGCCGGGCCCACGCGCGTTCCTGATCCCACTGGCAGGACCTCAGGGGGCACCTGCTGCTTGGAGAAAGGGGAGCAGGAAGACAAAAGCAAGGTTCCCCCCACCGCTTCCTCCCTGGGGCCAGGCAGGAGGAGGTGGAAGTGAGAGAGGAGCCAAATAAATCTAAAGTCAAACAGGTGGACGGTTCTGCGAGGAGATTCTAAGAAAGAAAATAGATTTGGGGGGGGGGGGGGGAATGAAATGCAACTTTAGGAGCCCCGAGTGTAGCAGCTCCAGGAACCCCGGAGTCTAAGTGACATGATTTTATTCTGATTGTTGCAGTGAGATGGGGGGAAATGAAAATGAGGAACATGGTCACCCAGAGAGAGATGACTGAGTAATATGGTACAACTGTGGTAGCCCTTAGACAGCCAGGAGCAGAGCGAGGACCACGGGCCAGCTGCAGAAGGTCACCAGGTGCACAGCCCCGGGGGCCTAGCAAAGGGCAGCTGTAGGGCGGGACTCGCCCCCAGGGTGACCTTTCCTCCCTAGCATATGGCTGGTCATGGGGTTTGGACCCTCTGCCTTTTCCTCCCTAGAGATAGCATCTAGGCCTCAATTGTACTTCAGCTCCAGGCCCAGAAACAGACCAGTCACCCCAAGGCTGGCCTCAGGACCTGCTGCATTGGACAATGACCCCCTGCCCTGGAGCTGATGGATTGAATCAGTGGAGACCTAGACCCTGAAAGGACACACCTGGAAAGCTGCTGAATATTCTAGTAAGACCTTCCCCGGGACCTCTCCTGACTCCACCCTGAAACCTTTAGGACGAGGACCCAGTGAGCCCAGGAGCACATAAGGCCTTTCCTCTTCCCTCCCCCTTCCTCCTCCCACCGGCAAAGGTTTCTCACTCCCAAGCTCCAAGGCCCCTTTCTTCACTCCTCTAACTTGTTTTCTAGGCACATTTCTTCTACAAATTACTTATTCTACCTCTGTGGTTTTATTTTATTTTACTAATACACTTGTATTGATTTCAAAGAGGAAGGGAAAGGGGGAAAGAGATAGAAGCATCAATGATGAGAGAGAATCACTGATTGGCTGCCTCCTGCACACCCGCTCCTCCCCCAACCTGGGACCCAGCCTGCAACCCGGGCATGTGCCCTTGACCAGACTCGAACCCTGCACCCTTCAGTCTGCAGGCAGATACTCTGTCCATTGAGCCAAACCGGCAAGGGCCTGCCTACCTCTGTGGTTTTACAAATAAATGTTATTTTATAGTGGGAGTCTTGGCTCTGAATTCTTTCCTAGCCAGAATTCACGTACCAAGGTTGCGGGGCCCAGGATCGGTGTGACCCTATTGGTCTGACCTCTGGTGCTGGTTCACAGCCACATCGTGAAACATTATGAGGACATTTAAAGAATGGAGAAGAGCTGCGCCAGACCTTGAAAGGATTTTCTCTAGCTGTTTTTGAGTGAAAAGGGTAAGATACAGGGAAGTGTTAGGAGGGGGAGAGGGAAAGGCAAGGAGGCACCAGGTGTAAGACAGAGGGGTCAGACCAGACTTGGGGGGACACACCTGGTTTATCCCCCCGGACCTTCCTCCCCTGGCATGTTGCCCTCCCTACAGCAAACCCTTAGAGGAGGTATAAATGGGACTGGAGAACAGCTTCATACGATGCCCACACAAGCCCTTGCAGGACCATTCCCTTAAGTGTTAAGCTCTAGAGATCGCATGTAGGCCTCCGTTGTGTTTCTGCTGCAGGCCCAGAGAAGCAGCAAGGTCAGGTACCGCAGCGGTCGGCAAACTCATTAGTCAACAGAGCTACATATCAACAGTACAACGATTGACATTTCTTTGGAGAGCCGAATTTTTTAAACGTAAACTTCTTCTAATGCCACTTCTCCAAAATGGACTCCCCCCAGGCCGTGGTATTTTGTGGAAGAGCCACACTCAAGGGGCCAAAGAGCCGCGTGTGGCTCGCGAGCCGCGGTTTGCCGACCACGAAGGCAGGGCAACGCCATGGCTGACATCGGGACCAGTTCCCATTACTAATGACCATCTGCCCTGGTCATGACCAGTCAGTGAAGACCAGAACCCTGAGGGGACACACCTGGAAAGCTGATGAATGTCCTACTGAGGTAGAGGCCTCCAGATAAAAGCCCTCAGGAGAAGGACCACGCCCACCAGGGCCTCTCTCCACTCTCCTCTCCCCAGCCATGTGTAAGCTTCTTTCTTTCTCCTAAGCTCCACGGGTCCTTCTTTTGCCTCTAACTCGTTTCCTGAGCCCACACAGTCCAACTGGCTCACTTCTCCCATGGCTCACTTCTACCTCTCTTTCTAAATAAACTTTTGCTTGTAGTTGAGTCTTGGCTCTTAGCCAAGGACCAAGGTTGCTGAACCCAGTCTAACTCCGCCAGTAATACCTGATGCCATTTCTCCGCTCACACTTCTACATTTTTGTGTTCTTGGAAGTGGCATACTGCAAAGTACAGCATTCCCCGTGCGTCTTAGATAAGACCCAGAGGTGCTCTTTGTCACCAGAACAAAGCCAGACACTGACCCTCCAAGTCTATGTCCTTTGCCTTATAAATAATTAGCTGAACTGCCTGTAGCCCCTGACCTTAATCAAACTGGTTAGATTCCTCTTCTCCCTCCAGGCCTGAGCCAGCATGTAACCCCTTCTTATAAGGCCTGTCCTGAGAACATGTTTGCCTCGGGGTAAGACATTCTCTGATCTACTGTCCAATCAAGAACCCTTTCATTCCACTCCCTCCTGTCAGAGAAGAGTCTCCTTCCTATTATACTATTGCAGTGCCCCCCACACCTTGCAATAATCCTTTCAGATAAACACTCTCCTCACCTAAATCAGATTTGTTTTTTTATTTGGCAATATGAATATTGTTAGTGAGCATGGAGAATAGGGTAGGATACATGTCAACAGAAGTAATCTTTAAAAAGTTAAGGGATACAGAAAGAAAAAGAGGCTGGTCCGAGTGCAGAGGTGTCTGAAAACTAATTGATCACAGCCAGTTACAGAAAGAAAAAGAAAAAGAAAACTACTACACTTAAAACACTCCAGCATGCCTGATCCAGTCCCTTTTATGTAAAAACTAAGGCCCGGTGCACAACCTTCGTGCACTGGAGGGGTCTCTCAGCCCAGCCTGCACCCTCTCAGGCGATATCCGACTGCCAACTTAGTCCCACTTCAACCACCGGTGCAACTGTAAGCCAGCTCTGGCTGAGCAGCATTCCCCCTGTGGGAGCCTACTGTCCACCAGGAGGCAGCTCCTGCATTGAGTGAATGCCCCCTGGTGGTCAGTAAGTATCATAGCAACCAGTCATTCTGCCATTTGGTTGATTTGCATATTAGGGTTTTATTATATAGAACTAGAGGCCCGGTGCATAAAATTTGTGCATGGTGGGGGGGGGGGGAGATCCTCTCAGCCCAGCCTGGACCCTCTCCAATCTGGGACCCCTTGGGGTAGTTGGACATCCCTCTCATAATCCAGGACAGCTGGTTTCTAACTGCTCACCTGCCTGCCAGTCTGATAACCCCTAACCGCCTCTGCCTGACAACTTGATCACTCCTAACTGTACCCCCCCCCCCACCCGCCGCCAGCCTGGTTGTCCCTTAGTGCCCCCTCTGCCAACCTGGTCACCCCTAACTGCCCCACACCCACCAGCTTGGTCACCCCCATCTGCCCCCCACACTAGTGTGGTCACTCCTCACTGCCCCCCTCTGCTGGCCTGGTCACCCCTTACTGCACCCCTGCTGACCTGGTTGCCCCATGCAGCTTACTGGTCAGTTGTTTGGTCATCCCTCACTAACCCCCCTGCTAGCCTGGTCGCCCCACGCAGCCTGCTGTTTGGTTGTTACTGTGAGGGTGTATTGTGACCAATTTGCATATTACCCTTTTATAGATGTGTGTTTTGTATAAACACATGAGATTAAAAGATGGACTTAGATGTTGTGGCAGGCTGAATAATGTCACCCAAAAAATACCCATTCCATCCCTAGAACCTGAGAATGCTGCTTTATACAGTAGTCCCTCCCTTTTTCATGATTTCACTTTCCCCAGTTTCAGCTACCCATGGTCACCCATGGTCCAAAAATATTAAATGGAAAATTCCAGATGTGAACAATTCATGAATTTTAAATTATGAATCATCCCTTTGATCAGCATATCAATGCTGTATACAATATCTGTTCATTGCTTAGTTCTCCGTTATCACATCAACTCTTGCTGTATCGCAGTGCTTGTGTTCTAGTGACCCTTATTTTACTCAATATTGGCCACAAATACAAGAATAATGATGCTGGCAATTCAGATATTCCAAAAGTGCTTTCTTTAAGTAAAAAAAAAACAAAACTATGTACGTATAGGAAAAAAACATAGTATGTATAGGAGTTGGTACCATCCATGGTTTCAGGTATCCACTAGGATCTTAAAACATATCCTCATGGGTGAGGGGAGCTACTGGATAGCAAAAGAGGCTTTGGAGAGAGATGGAGAAAGCATCACAAGCCAAGGAATAAAAGCAGTCACTAGCAGCTCAGAGGGTCAAAAATAAGGTAGCCCTGCCAACTTTAGCCTTACCTGTAGCCCAGTAAAACTGACCTCAGACCTCTGACCTCCAGAACTGTAAGAGAATAAATTTGTGTTGCCATCATGCTGGTTGTAATTTGTTGTAGCAGCCATAGGAAACCAAAGCAAATGCACATATACTATCATGATATACTGTCAAGTGGGGCGGGGGGGGGGGGGGGGGGGGAGTTGCAGAGTTGCAGAATAACTGTATAACAACATGATTTCATTTTAGTAAAACCACCAATTAAGTAACTAAGTATCTTTATATGTACATATATATCTACACACATATCTCTATATTTTCCGTGTCCAGGCTACTGATATTAGTTTAGGTCATGGGAGTGGTGGTGGAAAAAGTGAGGAGAGGAATAAGGGAGGAGAAATGGCCTTACCCATCTTCATTTCATGTTCTTACTATGGGAAAATTCTACTTCTGCAATTTGAAAAATAGTCAGTAAAGACATTATTCAAGAGGAGAATCCAAGATGGCTGCACAGGTAAACACCTAACCGCAGCCACACATAACAATTTCAATAAAATACAACTAAAATATAAAATGCACATTACCCAGAACTACAGGAAAGTCGATTGACTGGAAATTCTACAATGAGAAGCAAGGAGAAAACCAGAACGAAGAGCAGAGGAGCTATAAAAGCTTAAGGTACAGAGACACGCGACGCGCGTGGAGAGGATGGAGCCGGAGAGGAGGGGGAGCCTGAGTGCCTGGCTGGCGTTCCCTAGCGGGAAGGAGATAAAAGCTTTGACTGTGCTGAACCCCAGACCCGACTGCTCTGAACCCCAGTTCTAGGCCAGACCCTGGGGACCCAGGCTCAAACAGAGGGAGCTGGGGCTGTGAGGCGGAATCCCAGGGGAGCGGAGAAAGGAGGTCCCGGAGGCGCGCACATTGCATGCAGAGGAGGGATGGCTGGCTGTGCGGCAGGATTGCCCTGGCAGGAAGGAGACAAATGCTCCAGACTGCTCTGAACGCCACCTCCAACTCCACTTCCAAATGAACTGAACCCCAGTTCCAGGCTCATTGGGGGAGAGACTAGACTATTTGGTAGCAGGCGAAAATCGAGGGCACCTTTCTCTCAGAGGTGCTTGCAACGAGTACCAAAGGACCCTAAGGAATACTGAGACTCAGGAGCCGCATAGGGTGGGGCTGAGGGAAGCCAAGGCTGTAGGCTCCACCCTGAAACTACATCCAAGCAGAACACAGAGACTTTTAAGGCTACCAACTCAGGGAAGCTGTGAAAATGTAGAGACAAGGAAAAAGATCACAAACGAAAGAAATGGAGGACAAAAAGCTACTGGATATAGAGTTCAAATCTACGCTTATAAGGTTTTTCAAGAATTTCCTAGAAAAGGTCGATAAGACCTATGAGGATATGAAAAGGGATCAACTAGAATTAATAAGGAATCAACAAGAAATAATAAGGGATCAACAAGAAATAAAGAATACATTGTCTGAAATAAAACTTATTATACAGAGTCCTAAAAACAGAATGGAAGATCGCAAGAATCAAGTCAAAGATTTGGAACATAAAGAGCCAGAAGACACTCCTCCACAGAAGCAAGAAGGCAAGAGAATCCAGAAAGTTGAAGATAATGTAAGAAACCTCTGGGACAACTTCAAGCGAACCAACATCAGAATTATGGGGGTCCCAGAAGATGAGAGAGAGCAAGGTATCGAAAACATACTGAAAGAAATAGTGACAGAAAACTTCCCCCACCTGGTGAAAGAATTAGACTTACAAGTCCAGGAAGCGCACAGAACTCCAAACAAAGGGAATCCAAAGAAGACCACACCAAGACAAATCATAATTAAGATTCCAAGAGCAAAAGACAAAGAGAGAATATTAAAAGCAGCAAGAGCAAGGTAGGTAGTTACCTATAAAGGAGCACCTATACCATTGTCAGCTGATTTCTCAACAGAAACCATGCAGGCCAGACGGGAATGGCAAGAAATATTCAAGGTGATAAATACAGCCAAGAACCTACAGACAAAGATAATCTACCCAGCAAAGCTATCACTCGGAATCGAAGGCCAGATAAAGAGCTTCACTAATAAAAAAAAAAAGTAAAAGGAGTTCATCACCACCAAACCAGAATTATATGAATTGCTGAAGGGGGTTCTTTCAGAAGAGAAAGTAAATAAAGATAAAAACTATGAACAACAAATACGTAACTATTAGAACAAGTGAATCTAAAAGCCAAGGAAATTAAAAAAAAAAAATCTGATGAACAATATTAACTGTTGAATATAATAGAATCAGAGGTATGGAAGGGCAGTGAACTGATGATTCTTGGGGAAAAGAGGAAAGGGGGGTGTGGGAAGAGACTGAACATAAACTGTGCACCTATGGATAAGGACAATGGGGGGTGGGGAAAGGGCAGAGGGTGGGGTGGGAACCTGGTGGAGGAGAGCAACGGGAGGGGGTGGGGAAGAGGAACATTTGTAATAATGTGAACAATAAAGATTTATTAAAAAGAAAAAAAAGAAAAAAGAAATTTAAAAAAAGACATTCAATAAATCACATTAATCCTCATTCAAAACATGATAGACTCAACATATCACCCCACAGGAAAACGGGATTGGGAAATATAGCCTACCACTGATAGGGACTCTAAAGTTCTAAACTAACATATAGGTAGTATTTTCTAAACAGAAAACCCTTGTCAAAAAGCAGTAATGATAGTAATGCTCTAGCATTGATCTAAAATAAATTCATCCCCTTACTGAGGATTATTGATCAGTCTACATTATTTTAGTATCTGGATTAAAATAAATTGAGTGGATCCATGGCACCAATGTTTTTTGTTGTTGTTGTTGTTGTTAAAGAAAATTAACTGGAAAAGAATTTACTTGGGTGTTGGAGATTTTGTACATAACAACCTTCTACTTACAAATTCCAAAAGATACCGCTTATTGAGCACCTACTGTGTGCCAGATATGTTATAAACATTTTCGTATTTTTAAAATATGTCTTTATTGATTTTAGAGAGAAAGGAAGGGAGAGGTATAGAGATATAGAAACATTAATAATGAGATAGAATCATGGATCAACTGCCTCTTACCTACCCCCTACTGGGGATTGGAGCCCAAAACCCAAGCACGTGCTCTGACCTGGAATAGAACCAGCATGGGTCAACACTCAACCACTGAGCCACACCAGAGGGCTAAACATTTTCAACCCTGTTCCAGTTATCAATTAATGTACCAAATCACCCAAAATGTTAGTGGTTTCAAACAACTATCATTTTATTATCTCTGTGGTTTCTGTGGGCCAGAAATTTAGGAAGGTCTGGGCCAGAATATCTGGCTCAAGTCTTCCATGCAGTTCCAGTCAGAAAGTAGCTGAAGCCAGAAGTCCCACAGTGGGGAGAGATGGGGGACAGAGAGGTGGGGTGATAGGGCTGGAGCAGCTAAGGGCCTGATCAGCATATCTCTCTCCTCTTAGTCCTCACAACCTGGTGACTTCAGGGTAATTGGCTGCTTACTTGGCACCTGGTTTCCCTCCCCACCCTGCTTCTGCCCCCAAGCAAGTGTCCTAAGAGAGAAAACAAAACAAAACAAAACAAAAACATGTAGTTGATATACTCCAGTCAAAGACCATCATGAATATACATGTATTATAGTTAAACAAATTCATTACTCCCAGCAGTAAGGGAGAAAAAACCCCATGGGAGAACTACAGATGTCTCAGTAAGAGGATGTGAGAGCCTAGTCTGCATGGCTCAGTGGTTGAGCATCAACCTATGAACCAGGAGGTTACAATTTGATACCCAGTCAGGGCACATGCCCAGGTTGTGGGGCATGTGGGAGGCAGCCAATCAATTATTCTTTCTCATCATTTGTGTTTCCATCTCTCTTCTTCTCCCTTCCTCTCTGAATCAATAAAAATATATATTTTTTAAAAGAGGACGTTAACCAGGGGAAAAAGGAGACATATGTAAAATTTTAGACAATAAAAAAAAAGAGGATGTTAGAAAGAACCTATTAAAGGATTTGGGCTTTGCTTGGGTTATTTGAGGGAAGGTCTGAGGAAGGAGGAATTGATTCTCTCTGGATTGAATGCTGTCTGATTGGATGCAATTCTGATTGGTATCTCAATTATCCTACTAAAGAGCAGACTAAGGTAAGGATAAAACTGCACTTGGTGAAGAAGTTGCCTCACTCATTTTGAACAAGAGAAGGAGAGTTGGTATTTCGTGAGTGGCACAGTGACCTTGTTTTTGTGCTCAGATAAATTTATGAGCTGGCCTTGCTTTGACTCATTTTATCATGGTCTCAGAACAACCATGTCTGAGAATGATACTCTTAAGATTGTTTGTGCTCAATAAGAGGAAAAATATGGCCGGCTTCCAAATGTTAAAGACTGATTTTTCCCCCCTCAGTATTGCCTTTCATGACCTAGCTTCAGAAGTCACAGAGCACCATCAATACCATAATCACAAACCCAGATACAAGGGAAAACACTCTTATGAACTGAATGTTTGTGACCCTCCAAAATTCATGCTTTGAAATCTAATTCCCAATGCGACGGCATTTGGAGGTGGGGATCAGGGGAGGCTGTGGAGCAGGAGAGTTGAGCCCTGTGAGAGGCCAGAGAGCCAGCTGGCTTTGCTCCAGCACGTGAGGATTCTATGGGAAGCTGGCAGTCTACAACCCAGGAGAGGGCTCTCACCAGAACCCGGCCATGCTGCTACCCAGACCTCAGATTTCCCTCTTCCTGACCGTGAGAAATAAAGGTTTGTTGTTTACGGCACCCAGTCTACGTTAATTTGTTAAAACAGTCCCAACAAAATAAGACAACCCCCTACATCGTGATAGGAGCTATGAGAGGTCATGAGGTTTAGGAAATATTGCTGCAGCCACCATTGGAAAATGGAGTCTGCCACACACGCTTTCTAAAAATGCTAGGCTTATTAGCATTTATTAACTTGTTAGCACTATTTTTAACAGGCTTGTTCACTCTGTTTTTTCAGGTGCTCAGAAAGATTAAGTAGCATGCTCAAGGTCTTCAGAATAGTAACTGACTCGTATCAAGGTCACCAGGCTGCCTCTCTGGTTTAACTGACAAGCATTCCTGAGCTCCTTTCACAACATCTCTATCACTCTGTTTTTCAAAAGTAATTGTAAATAAACAGGCTTCCAAATCTCAGAGTTAAACTCTGTGAAGAAAGGGAATAGAATGGTGGTTACCAGACAATGGGTGAAATGGGGAGGAATTGGTCAAAGAGTACAAGCTTTCAGTTATAAGATGAACTAGAGGCCCGGTGCATGAATTTGTGCATGGGTGGGGTCTCTCAGGGTGGCCTGCAAAGATTGGGTCCCAGCTTGTCACCCCAGCCTCGCAGCCCCTCAGCCCTGCCTGGCATCCCACCTTGGCGTGGTGCCGCCCCCCTCACCTGTTTCAACATCCTGCCTGCAGGACAATTGATCGAGGCCGGGGTCCTCCCTCTCCCCCCCACCCAGCTCCCTCAGCACCTGGGAGCCGGGTGGCAGACTGTGGGGGAAGTCTTGTGAGGCTGAACCCTGACCCTGTGGGATCTATGCTAACTCCAGGTAGTTAGTATCAGACTTGGATTGAATTGCAGGCCACCCAGTGAGTATCTAGAGAGTGGCAGAACTGGTCATTGATATGGAAAATCTACAGGTCTGGTGTCAGAAGTGTTCTATGGGTAAAAACAGATTCTAGTAACCTCCAAACTGAAAAACATTAAGTGTCTATCGACAGTGTAGCATATAAATATCTACAATGAAGTACCATATTGTGTAGTGGGAAAGTATGGGATGAATCTCACAGATATATATATGGAGTGAGAAAAGCCAGAACTACTCAATGCTTTCACTTACATGTATTTCAATAAGTTCAAAAAAGTAAAACTACTCTATTATGATTGGAATCGGGATAGTGGTTACTTTTAGTGTTATGGGTTGAATTGTGACTCCTCCAAAAAATACGTTGAAATCCTAAATCAGGTACCTGAAAATGTGACTTTATTTGGGAAATAAGGTCCTTGATGATCAGGTAAGATAAGGTTCTACTGAATTAGGATGAACCCTAATCTAATACTGATGTTCTTACAAGAAGAGGGAAATTTGGACACAGAGATGTGGAGGGAGAATGCCAGCCGATGAGGGAGGCAGATTTTGGAGGGATACGGTTACAGGAAGAGGAATTCCAAGGATTGCTGGCAACTCCAGCAGCTAGAAGAGAGACATGGAACAGATTCTTCCCAGAGCCTCCAGAAGGAACCAGGTTTGCCAGTACCTTGATTATGAACTTTTAGCCTCCAGAACTGCAAAAGAATAAATTTCTGTCATTTAAGACACCCAGTTTGTGGTAATCTTCTTGGCAGTCCCACAAAACTATTACATTGTAGGGAGCTATGAAGTGGGAGAGAACATGAAGGAGTCTTCTGAGGTACTAAAGAATGTTTGTATCTTGGCTCAAGTAGTGGTAACATGGTATACACATATTTAAAAAGTCATAGAGCTACACTTTTATGTGCACTTTAAGTTATACCAAATTTTTAAAAGTAGATAAAAAGGAAACCAAACGGAAAAAAAAAACCATAGTACATATTGTACAATAAAGTAAAGCAAAATGAGGCTGCTGAAAAAGATTATCTCTTACATGCCTCAAAACCTAAAGACTCTCTTTTTTTATTGATTGATGAGAGAGATCCATTTGTTGTTCCACTTATTTATGCATTCATTAGTTGATTATATGTGCCTGACTGGGAATTGAACTCATAACCTTGGCATATCAGAATGACACTCTAACCAACTGAGCTACCTGGCCAGGGCCCTAAAGATTCTTCATAAGAGCTTCTGTTTTAGTAGAAAAACAATGGAATCCCCACAGGTGAGGATTAACTTAAAAAAAAAAAAAAAAAAAAGAGTCGTTCAGGTCTAAACTCTGCTGATCCAAAGCTCAGTCTGATAATAAACCCTGAGGTGATACTGCACAGAGACAGGTCTTATTCTAATTTTTTCAGTCAGGGTCCAGTTATAACTGGGAACCATTTTAAACATAAAGGATCTAAGAGAATTAGGTGCTTACAAAAGAAAACCTTTTGAGTGCCTGGAGAAGCAGACACTAGTCCCATTTCCAGGGATGACTTGTAGAAAGAACAGCACCGTAGAACTAGCTGGCCCGGGACTCGGCCTCTAAGCAGTCTGGGACACAGCATGGAGACCGTGATGGATCACGAAGTCTCTGCCACACACGTGGTAGTTGTCAGCTCACTCCATGCCTGTCAGATGTCCAATGCCTTGCCTCTTGCTACCAGCAAAGCTATGAATTGAAGGAAAAAAAAACCAACACCCCACCCCCATACTTGGTAGTGGAAAATACTAGAAGTGCTACCACATAGCCTTTGTCTCACTCCCACCTTTAAAAGCATACAAAATGCATCTAATTTGTGGAAATGGTATCACAACTACAAGGGAGTCTTAAAAGTGCAGTTTGTAACTTTTCAGACTCTGAGTATAAGAAGGGAAAATGGAAGGCATTGGAAATGGGGGTTGAATCATGAATTACATTCTGTATAATTCAGCTCTTTGGCTACTCAATAGCCATACTTAACCTTCTAAACAACAGAAAGAGCAAAAACAATCTGCTCCTACCTAACAGGATGCAATTACCCTTCCTAATAAAAGGACAGGAAATCTCTCATAAGAAGGGTAGGTTCAAGTTCTCAGGAATCACTGCCTCCATCTCAGGGTGCTGCTCATTCCTCATCTTGTTTAGTCCCAATCCTACCATCAGATTCTGTAAGCAGGGGGCTAAACTATGCAAATAAGGAGAAAGGAAGAAGAAAAATGGTGGAAATTGGTTCTTGTGTAGAAATATTATACCTGAGACAGGACATGAGTGCATCTATTTATTTGGAAGGGGATCCTACAAAGTGGGAATAAAAGAATGGGGTGTATGAGACAGGAAAGGTGGAAATACAATAAAGTATGTGCCCTGGCTGGTGTGACATGGGTTGGAGTATCAATGGTCCTGAGTTCAATTCCCGGTTAGGGCACATAGGAGGCAACCAATTGATGTTTCTCTCACATCCATGTTTCTCTCTCTCCCTCTCTCCCTTGCTCCCTCTTTTCCTCACTCTTCCTCTCTCTCTGGAAGCAATTTTTAAAAATCTTCCAGTGAGAATGATAGATAATAGATAGATAGATGATAGATAGATAGATAGATAGATAGATGATAGATAGATAGAAGATGATAGATAGATAGATAGATAGATAGATAGATAGATAGATAGATAGATAGATATAGATAGATATAGAATCCATATTGAACTGGTTACCATTGGGGGTAACTGAGCTCATTCCACTGGGAATCCCCTGAGGCACAGATCAAATGCAACTCCCAGTTCTCCCTCTAAAGAACAGAGATGGGCACTTATCCAACAATTCCAACCCCCCGGGGTAGAGAGTTACCCTGGGCATTAATGCCTCTCCCGTTCTGGGCTGCCCTGTGCATGGTTCTAACAACTGCAGAGGAAGCCCTAAGCAGAAAAACAGAAACACTCGCAGTGAGGCACTGCCTGCGAGCAAAGGCATCGTCTGCCAGGGGGACTGTGTGCAGTGACTGCAGATGGAATCAAAGAGCACCAATGTAACGTGCAGAAAGGAAAAATACCTGGGTTGCTACTCCAGGTCCTATTTTCGCTCCAGGGCCTAAAACCACAGCTGACGTTTATGGTTTGCTTCTTCGTTACTCGTTCGGTGTTCCCTTTGCCAACAACCGGTTTGGTTCTTACCTGGTAGGATGCTCCAAACTGATAACTAGTAAAATGCAGGTTTTAGGCGCCTGGCTCCGGAGTTCTATTTTCTGGGTTTAAACCCCAGCTCTGCCACTTATGAATTCTGTGACCTTGGTCATGTTATTGAATCTCTCTCTGTGCCTCGATGCTCGCCTGTAGAACAAAGATAATGAAAGTGTCTCCAGCATAGGGTTATTGTGAGAATTCGGTGAGTTGATAATATGTGAGATGCTTAGAAGAGTAAATGACACATAGTCGATGCCATGTAAGCTGTTGTTTACTTCCTGAGAAGTCCTGCCTGTATCAGGTAGCTTAGCTTTCCATTAACTTTTATCACTGGCATGGCACGTAAGAGTCAATCAGAGGCCTCCCTAGATCCCAGAAAAACTTTTTTTTTCTTTGTCCCCTGTATTGCTAGCGACAACACTATATATCCTGATGATAAAGAGCAATCATCTAGTAAGTGCAGTGACCCTTTGTTAGCCAGTAGTGAACAATCAGACACTGGACTGCTATTGCAAAAACACCCAAAAGTCTTCACCACCCATGCTCAGCAGTAGAAGTTACAGACAGATGACCTCTCTCTCACCTCTAACTTTCAAATCTTGATCATACACATCTTGCAAGAACCTAGCTGCTGTCAATATTTTCAATGTACTTACCGTTAGATGTGCCTTCTGAAATATTTATAGGTACAAAGAAATGACATCTTAAGTTTGTTTTTTAAAATTCCAACACTAAAAAAGTGGAGAGGAATAGATGGAACAATAGTGGCAAACTATTGGTAATTGTTGAAGCTGGATGTGGGATCCAAAATATTAGCCTTCCGACTTTAGTAGATGTTTGTAATGTCCATCCTGAAGGTATGCACTTTTTTTTTAAGCCACAAAAAAGTCTGGAAATCTAATTTTTACCTTTCCAGACCTGGCTAACCAGGAAAGCTCACTGGAAGGAAATCAAGGGCTAGGAAGGATGGAGATCAAGTGCTAAGTCATAATGTGACCACCTACACAAAACACAAAAAAGTCGATACATAGATTAGAAAGCCTTTGTCCCATGATAGAGTCCATCTCTCCAGTAAGTACTTATTTCTGCATTTCACAGACATAAACAAAAGTCTTGGATAGTGCTGAAGGTTACAAATTTTGGGGTTTTATTTACCAACACGAAGATTAGTCTAAGCACAGTGTTTATTAGCAAAAAACACAGGTGATGTCCACTGTGGGAGTTAAATAACTCGTGCATTGATTCTTCTTGGGATTTTGTGTTGTTGCTGTTTTAAAATATGTTTTATTGATTTCTTTAGAGAGAGAGAGGAAGGTAGAAGAAAGAGAGGGAGAAAAATCAATCAGCTGCCTCCTGCACACTCCCCACCGGACTGAGCGGGCAACCGGGAATTGAAGCGGTGACCACTTGGCATCTGGGATAAACAACTGAGCCACACCGGCCAGGGATGATTCTTCTCAAAGTCAACAGACTTTTAGCCCTCTTTCTATTTATCTTTATTTTAACTAGGTCACCTCTATTGGAAATGTCAAAGGGAAAGAAATTACGGAGAAAAAAGCGTAAGAAGTTAGGTTCATTACATAGAGTTGTTCCGCATAAAATTTATATTGTACACTATTGCCTTATTGTTCAAATACTGAAGTGCTTTTGAAAAAGTTTCCAAGCAGGAGTTAAAAAAAAAGAAAAAGAGAAAAAAAAAGGAGAAGAGGTTTGAACATTTAGGAGGTAATGGAACATCATTTAAAGTACTGCTTTTGAAAAGTAAGGAGGTAAGCACTTGAGAAATTTGTGCATATAGCATTGAGTGCATGTAAAGATGATATTTTAAGATCAGGAAAGAACTAAAGGTCTTATTGAACTGCTGACAGTTTTTAAAAGTATTGAAAAGCTATAGTAGCAGAAAGAATTGAAAAGGCAACTACAGTGCCATCCTGTCTCAATTATATAGGGACTGTCCCCTGATGTTTCTTATGATTATCCTCACAAGCTCAACCCACTTGTCAGCAAAAATTAAATGGCAAAGTTATAGTGCTATTATTACTAAGATGCTGCCCACTTTTACAAAACACTTTTCAAGACATTCACTAATGCATTACAGTGTATTGTGATAAATAATTAAAATAAAATAAATTCAGAACAGCTAAATAATTTAAACACTTGTCAAAATAAATCAGCTATGAATATTTTTAGATTTAATATATTTTATTTTCGTGCTTCGATTTACTTGTTTTCTCATTATCAGATAAAGTAAAATTAATAAAACAGTTGAACTTGTCCTGGCCAGTGTGGCTCAGTTGGGTGAGCATCATCCCATGCACAGAGAGATTGCCAGTTCAATTCCCAGTCAGGGCATATGCACAGGTTTCAGGCTTGATCTCCTGTATGGAGGCAGCAGGAGGCAGCTGAATGATGTTTATCTGTCATTAATATTTCTCTCTCTCTCTCTCTCTCCCTCACTCTCTCTCTCTCTCCCTTCCTTTCTCTCTCTAAAATCAATAAAAACATTTTTTAAAGTTAAACTTTTAACTTATATATGCCAAATAACATCACATTGACTGTCCTGCAAAACTCAATTGTTAGAAAACAAACTTAAATGCATCAACAAAAGACTTATAAAGTTTGCAATTTGAATGGATTTCTACAAGTTATGAGAGTCCAGAATTCAAATAGCAGTATTCTCTCTATATAAGTATACATTTTCAAAGACGATATGTCCCAATTTTTGGTTTAATGTATGCAGTGCTTAGGCTAAAGACATTAGTGTGCATATATCCTATATAATAAAAGGCTAATATGCAAATCAACTGAACAGCAGAATGGCTGGTCACTATAATGTGCACTGGCCACCAGGGGAAAGGTGCTCAATGCAGGAGCTGCCCCCTAGTGGTCAGTGTGCTCCCCCAGGGAAAGCATCGCTCAGCCAGAAGCCGGGCTCACGTTGGCAAGTGCAGCAGGGCTAAGGATGTCCAATAAGCCGTCAGTTGGACATCCCCCAGGGATCCCGAACTGCAAGAAGGCACAGGCCAGGCTGAGGAGCTCCCCTCCCGCCAACTTCCCCCCCCCCACTGCTGAGTGCACAAATGTATATGTATATATGTATATATGTATATATGTATATATGTATATATGTATATATGTATATATGTATATATGTATATATGTATATATGTATATATGTATATATGTATATATGTATATATGTATATATGTATATATGTGTATATATGTATATATGTATGTATGTATATATGTATATATGTGTATGTATATATGTATATATGTATATATGTATATGTGTATATGTGTATATGTGTATATGTGTATATGTGTATATGTATATATGTGTATATATGTATATATATAACTTACGACTTTATTGGCAAAATATAACATGTATAATGAAAGTTGACTAACAAAGTAAAATAGTATTATATCAAGCACCATAATTCTACAGAGATTCAGAATTAGGTGAAATGATCCCAGCCTCAGAGAAGACTTCCTGAGGGGAAAATACCCTTTTTCTTGCCCTGAGCTTTAAAGTATAGTTAGGATCTTGAACAGGTGAGAAGTACGAGAGCATTTGGAAGCAAGGTAAAAAGTAGAATATTGTGTGTGCCCACGGAAGAATAAGCAAAAGAGCCTGGCTATAACAAGCAGAATACCTAGTTACCTCAATCAAAGAGGTCTTCTCTAAGGCGTATGGTATTAAGACCATCAAAAACTAATGACCAGGGGAGGCTGGGGCAAGGTTAATGGGTGGGGGGTGGGGAGAGAAGGATACATATGTACTACTATTTGTAATATTTTAAACAGTAAAAAAAATAATGAACAAGAAAAAATTCTCAAGGCAGCCAAGGAAAAGAAGAAAGTAATCTATAAAGGAAAGCCCATTTGGTTACATTGGACTTCTCAGTAGAAACTCTACAAGCCAAATATTCAAACTATTGAGGGAAGTTACCAGCCAAGGATGATCTGTCCAGCAAAGTAATCCTTTAAAAAGGAAAGTGAGGCCCGACTGGAGGCTGGAACCGAGCGGATGCCATGCAGTGAGACCCTTGTGAGGTCCGAGAGTCACTGGAGCACCCACAGCCACCATGGGGCCCTGGGAGAACTGGAGCTCCTGGTGTGGCGCCCAGAGGCCGTGGGCCTGGAGGTGAAGGTGGAGGCCTTGATGCTCCTGCTGGTGCTCCTGCTGGTGCTCCCACTCATCTGCAGTCTGGTGCCCATCCGTGTCCCTCACCAGCCTGAGCTAACCCGGAAGCCTGAGCCTTTCGCCAGAAAGCCCTGACTGAGCCTTGTAAGCTGCTTCGCTTGGGGCGGAGGGGTCGGGGGGGCGGGTCTGGCTACCTGTCTCCCGAACCTGTTGCCTGAGTACTTATCTGCCATAGATGGGCCCTGGCAGCCCTGCACATGATGCTCCAGTTCCCCTACAAGAGTTTACCCTGGTCGTGGGCTTCATCCTGGTCCTGGTGATGGAGCAGATCACGCTGTCTCACAAGGAGCAGTCAGTGCCACCAAGGGTGCTGCTGGGAACAGCACTGGCAGGTGCAAAGCCTCCCACAGACAAGCAGAGCTCTGGCAGCTCCCTCAGCCCTGCGTGCCCATGTACTGGCTTCCTCCCTGGCTCTGCCCTCAGAGTTCGAGGGGCTGGCAGTGGGACTGCAGCGACCGGGCTGGGGCCATGGAGCTGTGTCTGGCTTTGCTGCTCCATGAGGGTATGTGGCCGTCAGCTTGTCTGTCCCTGAGGCTGCTGCAGAGTCACCTGTGCGCAAAGGTGGTGACTGGCTGTGGAGTTCTCTTCTCATGCACGACACCCCTGGGCACTGGGCTAGGTGTAGCTCTGGCAGAGTCAGCTGGCCCACAGCACCAGCTGGCCCAGTCTGTGCTGGAGGGCAGGGCAGCTGGCACCTTTCTCTGTATCGCCTTCTTGAAATTCCTGTCCCAGGAGCTGGCCACTTCCGAGCAGAGGATCCTCAAGGTCATTCTGCTCCTATCAGGCTTTGCCCTACTGACGGGCCTACTCTTCATCCAAGTCTAGGGGGCTCCAAGAGGGGCAGAGAAGATTGGGGACCAGGTGCCCTTGACCCACCTCCCCTCCTCAGGAATTGAGGACCAAAGAGTTCTCTGAGAGGTGGGATGGAGCCTTTGGGACAATTTGGCCAACAGGAAAGAAGTGGGTAGACAAGAGCCTGATCTTCAGGCTTAGGGGACAAGGCATTAGTGTTAGGGAAGACACTCCACGGGCACAAGCTGACACTGGGGAGGCTAAAGTTGGGTACGGTACCCAGATGCTTTGGGATGGAAGTAGAGAGGACACAGGCCCAGAGTCAACAGTTCTCTTGTTTCTAGCCCATCTCATCCCTCTGTCATTTGGAGTGGATCCCTCCTAATTTTCTTGGCTCCTGCTCTCATATCTATCTCCCTCTTCCCTTCTCCCAAGACACGAGTGCCAAGTGGCCTCTTTCTGCCAGTTTTGGTACCTTTTCTGTCTTCTCTAGTTCTGCTTACTCTTAAGTATATTTTATTGATTTTTACAGAGAGGAAGGAAAAGGGATAGAGAGTTAGAAGCATCGATGAGAGAGAATCATCGATCAGCTGTCTCCTGCACACCCCGACTGGAGATGTGCCTGCAACCAAGGTACATGCTCCTGACCAGAATGGAACCTGGGACCCTTTAATCTGCAAGCCAACGCTCTATACACTGAGCCAAACCGGTCAGGGCTGCTCACTCTATTGTTAAAGTGCCAAATAAGATGCCTCCCTCATTCTTAAAGCACAGTGAGGTGCTGAGCAGTGAAGGGGTCCTCTTACTCCTTATTTTAGCCCCAGATTCTAGGGTGGGACAGAAATGTTTGCTGAGTTGGAGTAAAGGGAGGGTTGGCAGATCCACGGGCCCTCCGATTGCTGCACTCTAGGAACAGTGTCATGGATATGGTGCCCCAAACCCAGATGATACACATTGAGCTGCCAAAATATTTTAGATCATAGAAGTCCAAGGAGGGAAGGGCAATGTTCAACCCCAGGGTTATTTTTGGGAGGGTAGAGCTGTGCACAGGGCTGAAATCTATTTTACTTACTGATCTGTTTTGGGATATGTTTCCCAAATAAAAAATGTTTCTCTAAAAAAAAAAAAGAAAGTGAAATAAATACTTTTGCAGACATATTGAAGCTGAGAGACTTTATCACCAGAAGCCTTCCATTGCAGGAAGTACTCAAAGGGGTTATTCTACCAGAAACAAAGAACAAAAGGTCACAGAACTACTACAGGTATGATCACCAACAGACCTACAGCATAAATGGATAATTTGTGACAACAACATAAAGGTGGAGGGAGTAAAGGTCTGAATTTGCAAAGGAGGATGAATATCAGATGCATACAAAAGAAAAAGGACTAGTGTATATATGAAACTTTCTTTTTTTCTGGCCTAATGGTAACCACACATGACAAACCCAAAATGGAGACACATAGTTTTAAAAAAAGAGGAAACAGAGGAAAGAAGTATGAATACTACCAAACAAAAACACGAGACAGCAACACAAAGAAAAAGAACCACTGGAGGCAACAGAGCTACCAGAAAACAAAAGATAAAATGGCTATAGAAAATTCTTATATGTCAATTATTACCTTAGATGTAAATGGACCGAATTCACCAGTAAAGAGGCACAGAGTAGCAGATTGGATCAAAAAACAAAACCCAACCATAAGCTGCCTTCAGGGGACACATCTAAGCTGCAAAGACAAAGTCAGACTCCAAGTGAAAGGGTAGAAAATGAATCTCCACGCAAATAAGATCCATAGAAAAGCAGGTGTAGCCATACTTATATCTGACAAAGTAGATTTCAAGATAACGGTAAGAGGAGACAAAGATGAACATTTCATAATTATGAAGGGGACACCACATCAAGAAGACATAACACATCTTAATATATATGCACCCAACAGGGAGCCCCAAAATATATAAAGAACTAAAGGAAGAAACTGATAGAAGCACAATCATTGAGGACCTTAATACTCCATTGACAGCTCTACATAGATCATCCAAATAGGAAATCAATAAAGAAACATCTGCCTTAATGACTCACTAGACCAAATGGACATCATTGATATTTACAGAGCCTTTCATCCCAGAACATAAAAGTATACATCCTTCTCCGGTGCACCTGGAACATTCTCAAGGATAGACTACATGTTGGGTCACAAAACTAGCCTCAAAAAAAATTAAAGAAGATTGAAATTTATACCAAGCATATTATCTGACCATGATGCCTTAAAATTAAAAAACACAACTGCAAAAATAGGAAGTAAAACACACACACACACACACCACAAATATGTGGAGATTAAACAACATATTACTGAAAAATAACTGGGTCAAAGAAGAAATAAAAGGTGAGATCAAAATATAGAGAGAGCCCTAGCCAGTTAGAGCATCGGCCTGAGGACGCAAGGGTCATGGGTTCGATTCAGGTCAAGGGCACATGCCCAGGTTGTGAGCTCGGTCCCCAGTAGGGGGCATCCAGGAGGCAGCCAATCAATATTCCCTCTCATCATTGATGTTTCTATCTGTCTCTTCCTCTCCCTTCCTCTCTGAAATCAATAAAAATATATTCTAAAACAAACAAACAAAAAAAAAACAAAACAGAGAGACAAATGAGAATGACAATATGACATATCAAAACTTCAGAGAAGGAGAGGTTGGAAGACAGTGGCAGAATAAGAGGATCTTCCTGCCATCTTCTCCTGGAATCTAACTGGAAATAGAATAAAACTGGGGAGTATTCACCCTGAAATGCCAGCTGTGGATTGACTGAAGAAGAAACTTTTACCTCCTTCTCTCCCCCCACCCCAAAGAAGGGACTTTTAAACAAGGAAGGACAGAAACCACATGGAGACTGGTAAGAAGGATGGGATCCCAAGAGGCACTGGCCAAGCTCTCAGGACCTATGGGCCAAGGGTAAGGAGGGTTCCCCCAGAGAGAGAGGGCTGGAGCCCCAGGAAGGGCACCCCAGCTGGGACAGCCAGCGTGGACTACAGCTGCCAGGAGGCGACCAGCGGCAGGCTTTCTGCTGGACAGAGAGCGGAGCGGCCCTGCAACAACCCCATGGAGGCAAAGCCACTGTTTTTGAGGGACTGGCCCCCAGGATCTTCTTTCCCAGCCACTCCCTCTAGGTCTATGCGGAGGGAGGGTGGTGCGGACTGGAACTGCCTGAGGAGAGCCAGGAGAGCAGGGAGTTGGGGATAGTGACTGGGAGGATGGCTGCTAGGATGCCTGTGCATCCACCGATATCCTGAGAGCCACAAGCCCCTCCCAAAGCTGAAGCCTGGGCAAAGGTAATACCCCGTCTCCTACCCCCACCCCAGTTGGCCCCACCTTCAGAACTGCTCTGGAATCCAGCTTGCCCAATTCTGCCCCACGAACCCAGCTGAGGCGGCAGCAGCCTCAGGGAGCAGCAGTCTGGAGCAGTGTCAGGGGTTGGCTGTGGGGCCCAGACATCCCCCACAATCCCAGGCACCTGACTGGTGCTTCCTGGCCTCCAGCAGACCCACTGGCCTCCCTCAGAGTGGCTCCGTGGGGTGGGGTCCAGTAGAGGTCAGGGAAACAGTGCAGGTACTTACACACCCCACCTGCCTTAGGGCCTTGTGCTGATGAAAAGCCAACCTGGGAGCTCGGCTCGGCTCCTCCCGAGGGAGAGCAAGCCCACGGAAAGCAGCCACAAGCTGTGGGTCACTTAAAGCTTTGAACAGGACGCTGAGAGCCAAACTTGGGCAGCTTCTGACTTTGGTTGGCACAGAAGTACCTCCACGGAGACCCAAAATCAGCCTACAAACAATTAGCCTCCGGCGGCATAAGAGCAGGGTCCAAAGGGAAACCTAGCAGGCACTAAAGTCTGCCACGATGAACTTCACTTGTTTGGGTTTTGGGTATTTTTCCCCAATGTTTTCTGTGTTTTTTAAATATATTTTATTCGTATTTTACAGAGAGGAAGGGAGAGAGATAGAGAGCTAGAAACATCCATCAGCCGCCTCCTGCACAGCCCCCCACAGGGGATGTGCCCACAACCAAGGTACATGCCATTGACTAGAATCTAATCCGGGACCCTTCAGACCGCAGGCTGACACTCTATACACTGTGCCAAACTGGTTTCAGCCCCAGTGTTTTCTTTAGTTTCCTTCTCTCTCTCTCTCTCTCTCTCTCTCTCTCTCTCTCTCTCTCTCTCTCTCTCTCTTTCTCTCTCTTTTTTCTTCCAAAGCTAGTGTGGCTCAGTTGATAGGGTGTCATCCCATGCACCAAATGATTGCCAGTTCAATTCCCAGTCAGGGTTTTGGGCTCAATCCCCAGTAGGGGGAATGCAGGAAGCAGCTGATTGATGTCTCCCTCTCATGTCAATGTTTTTCTCTCTCTAAAAATCTATTTTAAATCTTTTCAAATTATCCTATATAATAAAAGGCTAATACACAAATGGACCAAACAGCAGAACGGCCAGTCGTTACAATGCACAATGACCAAGAGGGGGCAGACACGCAACGCAGAAGCTGCACCCTGGTGGTCAGTGCACTCTCACAGGGGTGAACGCAGTGGTGGTGGCAGGAGCCTCTCCCACCTCCAGAACAGCTCTAAGGATGTCCAACTCACAGCTTAGGCCCGTTCCCCAAAGGCCACGCCATCAGTCCGAAATCCCCTAAGAGTTCCTGGACTGAGAGGATACAGGCCAGGCTGAGGGACACACATAGGAATTTCATACACAGGACACACACAGGAAATTCCCAATGCAGTTATTTCATGCACCAGGCCTCTAGTAAGTAAGTAAGTAAATAAATAAATAAGTAAATCCACTCTATGGCACTAATTTACCCTTCACTTCCAAAATAAAAACTAAGACCATGGACTTTTCCAGCCATTCTTTTAGTCACTGCAGGTCACACAACACACACTCAGTTCAATAATAAAAATATCCTGTTTCATGATTTAAAAACTTGTGGCTTCTCCTGTCACCCAGCTCTGGCCTGTTGCAGTGAGAAGGCAAAATGTTCTCAGGTCTCAGAGAAGTTATTTTTTTTTTCAGAGGTTTTAAACTAGCTCTTTTTTTCCCTGGGTACTTTGGCAGAGTTTGTGAGCTCTTCATAAATCCCCATCACCAGGAAGCTTTCACTGGTCAGTCCCTTGCCCTGTATGCTAGTATCTGTACTCCAGCTGGTGGCTGCTCCTCCCCCAGTCATGGGCATCCAATGGTACATCCACAGAGTCCTTTCCTATGGAACCTGAGACTTCCATGCTGGCTCTCTCACATGCATGATTTCCTTCTGATTTATAGGAAACACTCATCCTGGGCGGAGACAGAAGGGATGAAGTCCAGGCCAGCAGGTTTTGTGGATAATAAACTGAAGCAGCGAGTCATGCAGTACCTCGCCAGTAACAGATGTGGCAAATACGTGGACCCTGGAATCATGGCATCTGACTTACAAAGGATGTACAGGTAAAGAAATAGAGTCTGGAAAGGGAATTGCTAGGAGGATCCAAGATGGCTGCTCAGGTAGAAACCTAACCGCAGCAGCACACAACAATTTCAATGGAATACAACTAAAATGTAGAGTGGACATTGCCCAGAGCTACAGGTAGTTGACTGACTGAAAATTCTACAACAAGAAGGAAAGAGAAAACCAGAAGGAAAATCAGAGGAGCTGAAAAATCCTAAGGTATGGAGACATGCTGCATGTATGCACGCGCGTGCAGAGAGGACACAGCTGGAGAGGAGGAGAAGGCTGGGTGCTTGCCTGGTGTTCTCTAGCAGGAAGGAAATAAAAACCCCGGCCTGGGCTGAACCCCAGAACCGGCAGCGCTGAGCCCCAGTTCTGGGCCAGACCCTGGGGATCCAGGCTCAGGCAGGGGGAGACGGGGCTGTGTGGCGGAATCCCAGGGGAGCGGCGAAAAGCAGAGCCCCCAGAGTCGCGCATATTGCGCGCAGAGGACAGTCTGTTGACTCTGATGCTAGACGCCCCTAGCGAGAAGGAGAAAAAAAGCTCCAGATTGGAGGAACGCGAGGAGGAGCAGGAGCCCCTGGGAGCCGGGCGACGGGGCCCCAGGGGGGGGGGGTGCCCCTGGGCCTTCGACCGCTGAGCGCAGGCCACGGAGCCGAGGCCAGGGGCTGCTTCCTGGGCAGCGCCGACCCCGGCAACAGGCCGAAGCAGCACAGGAGCCCACGGAGAACAAAGGGGTGCCACAGGCCAACCTGCTGAGCTTCCAGGACAAGGAGGAAGAAACCGAAGTTTTCAATGTGAAGAAATCAAGTGAGAGCAAAAGATAGTAAAATTACTTAAGAAAGAATACAAAGAAGATCTTGAAAAATCAAAGACTAAGTCAGAACTCAACTCAGCAGCCAACATTGCAATATAAATGCGTTTAAAAAAAAAAAAAAAAAAAGGACAGAATGTTGGAACGGCGGTGGCCAGGCCTAGAGTGGCCAGGCACAAGGCAGTGGCAGCCGGGCCTGGAGCAGCAACAGCCAGGCCCCATAGCAGCAGCAGTCAGAACCCGAGCAGCAACAGCCAGGCCTGGAGCAGCCAGACCTGGGGCAGTGGCAGCCAGGCCTGAGGCGGAGGCGGCCAAGCCCAGGGTGGCCAGTCCAGGAACACCCAGGCCCGGAGTGGCCGGGCCCGGAGAAGCCGGGCCCAGAGCAGCCGGGTCGGGAACAGCCAGACCCAGAACATCAGCAGCCAAGCCCGGAACATCGAGGCCTGGAGCTACCAGGCTCGAGCGGCCGGGCCCGGGACAGCCGGGCCCAGAACAGCCGGGTTGGGAGCAGCCAGTCACAGAGCAGCAGCAACCATGCTTGGAGCAGCCAGGTCGGGAGCAGCCAGGCCCGGAGCGGCCGGGCCCAGAGCAGCCGGGCCCAGAGCAGCCAGGTCGGGTGCGGCCAGGCCCAGAGCAGCAGCAGCCAGGCTGGGAGGGGCCAGGCCCGGAGCGGCCGGGCCCGGAGCAGCCGGGCCCAGAGCAGCCGGGTTGGGAGCAGCCAGTCACAGAGCAGCAGCAACCATGCTTGGAGCAGCCAGGCTGGGAGGGGCCAGGCCCGGAGCGGCCGGGCCCAGAGCAGCCGGGCCCAGAGCAGCCGGGTCGGGTGCGGCCAGGCCCAGAGCAGCAGCAGCCAGGCTGGGAGCGGCCAGGTCGGGAGCGGCAGTGGCCAGACCCGGAGCAGCTGGTTGTGGAACGGACCAGAGCAACAGAGGCCAGGCCAGGAGCAGCCAGGCCTGGAACAGCTCGGTCCTCGCCTGCCTCCGCCCCAAGGCTGCCTCTCAGACATGGCTGAAAACTTTTGGGGGAACTTGAGGGTCTGCTGAATCAAATGAAAAAGGCTTAGATCTGGATGTGTTGAGTTAGTATAGCGCTGGGGTGTTGATCTCTGAGTGCCTTGTGTGGGGCCTGGATGAGGTTGGTTGATCTATTTGGAAATGTCTTTTGTATGAAGTGTATCCCTGGGCATGTGGAGGTATTATTGATTTGAGAAAATGCTAAGTAACTAATTTACTATCTGAAAATTTAAAGTTCTGAAAGTTTAAGGTCTCTTGCCAAAAAGAGGTTTTAAAGCTAACACCTTAATTTTAATGGAGAAAGGGAATGACAAGCCCTTCCCACCCAGAACAGGTAATCCAATTCCAACCAGCAGCTATGTTTAAACAACGTGTCCATTTACACTTGAAGGGCTACACCTTTTGATAGCCTAAGGGCAAATTTACATGTAAACAAGTTTGCTCTCAATTCCCAGGGCAGAAAAAAAAAAAAAAAAAAAAAAAAAAAAAAAAAAACAAGGTTTAAAATTACTAGATTTTAAAATTTATTCTTAGAAGTGTAAAAGTTTATTAATTAAAAAACAACAACAACAAAAAAAGGAGATTGAAAAACCTGATGAACAATAATAGCGGTTCATTGTAATAGAGTCGGTGATATCGGAGGGGAGTGGACTGACTGTTCTCAGGGGAAAGGGAGTGAGGAAGAGACTGAACATAAACTGTGCACCTATGGATGAGGACAATGGGGGCTGGGGAGGGGGCGGAGGATGGGGTGAGAACCTGGTGGAAGGGGGAAGAAATGAGGAACCTTTGTAATAATATGAACAATAAAGATTGATTTAAAAAAAAAAAAAAGAAAGAAAGAAAGAAAGAAAGAAAGAAAGAAAGAAAGAAAGAAAGAAAATACTCATCCTTTGCTCAAATGAAGTAGAGAAATACAAGTTATAAAAAGAAAGAAAAAAATAAATACAGGTTAGTCCCAGCACATCAGCAACCTCTCCTTTGCTCTTGCATTGGAACAGATAGCCAGCAAGGCCTTCACTCTAGATTCCTCAGGTGGAGCTCAATATCCCCAAATTGCAGGGGGGTAAGTATTGAGCTTTGTGGGTGGTCTTATTGAGGCCCTTTCCCTGCACTTGAGATGAAGGTAAGCATCCCAAGTTAGGAACTCACAGAATACTGCCTGCTCTCTCCAAAACTCTCCTCTCCTCACTAGCAACCCATGACTTCTTATATTCTCTTTATAGGGTTTTTTATATTCTTTATATAGGTGGGGTGAATGAATTGAATGACCAGTTTTGGTATGCCTCCTTTGAAATATTTTTCATCTTAGTCTGAAGATTTACTTCAGAATATGCTCTCTGTTGTACAGGAGATTCAGTTGAAACTGCCATTGTATCTTGTTACATTTTGGCAAATACATAAATTTAAATTTAAATGATGGGTTTTCATTATGCTAGATAATTTTTAAGGTTCCTTGCAGCTCTGAAAACTGTATGCATGCCCTGGCCAGTGTGGGTCAATTGACTGAGGGTCATCTCATGCACTAAAAGTGAGCTGGTTTGATTCCCTGTCAGAGCACATGCTGGGGTTTCAGGCTTGATCCCCCCAGTAGAGGGCATGCAGGAGGCAGGTGATCCATTTTTCTCTCTCTCATCTGTATGTTTATCTATCTGTCTATCATCATCCTGCCTTCACTCTTTCTCTAAAAAATCAATTTAAAAACTTATTTTTTCAGTTTCATTGAGTTAAAAATCTATATAAATAAAAGGCTAAGTGACCATCCGACCAGTAGTTATAATACTCAATGACCACCAGGGGGCAGACACTCAACTCAGGAGCTGCCAAGCTGCAGTGACTTGGCAGCGGTGGTTCTCAGGTAACCGCCCTCTTGCAATCCAGGACCCCCTCGGGGGAAGTTGGAGAGCCAGTTTTGGCCTAATCCCTGCTGGCCAGACTAAGGGACCCCACCTATCAGAGGGGACACCCTGCCCCCTCACTCTGCAGATGCCTTGGAGCTATGGCGCTGCCAGGTGTGGCCGGCCAGCATGGGAGGGACCGCGGGAGGTTGGCTCCAAGGCATACCCAGCCCATCTTGCCCAGTCCTACCCTTCCGGCCACCTTGTAATTAATTTCCTTTCAATTTGCACAAATCTGTGCATGAGTCACTAGTAAATAAATAAAATTAAAATTGTATGGGGGTGGGTGGAGGCAGGTGTACTTGAAGAGGAGAGATAGAAAAGAGATATAACTTGTGGGGTGATGTGATTAGGGAAGAGTGTAGCAGCCAGCCATGTAGATCCTGTTGGCTCTCCCTGACCGCCTCCAGGTACAGGCTGAAAGGATGACCAAACAAGATTTCAAAGAATGACTGGCCAGCCACCATCATCTGAAATTACTTTAAGTGGTTTGGTGGGTAAAAACTTTTCTTCTTCTCCATTTTGAGATCCTTAGGATGTTGGGGAAATGCAATTCAATATATTTAACTCTGAGGAGGACCATAATAGGGACTCTTTTCTAATATGCCAGGTCTCCGTTTTTAATAAAAATAAATGGGCCCTCTTTTGCAGTAACTCCATGAATGCATTATTGAAGAATGCAGGCTACATTCAGGTTGCCTATTCCTAATGAAATGTTCCCTGGTTAAAAAAAAAAAAAAAAAAAAAATGTAGTAAAAGCTAAATCATTTCTTAAGGAATAATCAGAGCCCAAGCATTTAGCTCTGATGAGGTGAATAGGTCCTGAGCACTCTTTGGTAGCCTTCCAATCAGAAATAGCTGGCATCTGAGAAGGCTTCGAATTGTAAGAGAGCCAATTCTTTCTATTTCCTCTTCCTCAGTAACATTGATCTCTGAACATATTTTGTAAAGCAAAATTTTCTAAATGTTTTAGGCTTGGTTGTAGAGGAAAATTTGCTTCTACTTTCACAGTTCAGAAATTCCAATAAAATTGCTTTCTTTAATGATCTTGAAATTCATTGTGATGATTTATGTATCCTGACCTTTGATTCATTAAATTTCCAGTGTTGGGAAAAGTGAGGTAAAGAAAAACTAGACAGCCGAAACCGGTTTGGCTCAGTGGATAGAGCGTCGGCCTGCAGACTGAAGGGCATGTACCTTGGTTGTGGGCACATCCCCAGTAGGGGGTGTGCAGGAGGCAGCTGATCGATGATTCTCTCTCATCAATGTTTCTAACTCTCTATCCCTCTCTCTTCCTCTCTGTGAAAAATTAATAAAATATATATTAAAAAAAGAAAAACTAGACAGATCGATCATCAAACTAGTAGTCATCCAGGTAAAAATTGCATAATAATGATTTAATTTACATCTCCTTGATTCCTAGTGAGGTTAGATATTTTTTCAGCGTTTAATGGCCATTATATTTCTTCATTTGTGAATAACCTGTTCATAGGTAGGATGGTCTTTTGATAAATCAAATAGCAATTTCCATGGGATAAAGACAAACTGGTCCCTTTCTTTTTAAATTTGCTCCTTAATGATACTGTTCCTGGATGAGTAGATTGCAGGCCTCTGGCCATAAAGCAAACCAAAACACAAATACCAGCCTTTGTCTCAAATGTAAATCAGTTTTAGAGTTTTTGTTGTAACTGATCCTCTCTCTATTTTCAGACAAGAAATATTTCTAGAAACTCAACTGTTCTGAAAATAAATTCTTACCCTTTAAAGACAGAGGCTAATGTTTAACTTACTTTTATCATAAACTTATGCAAGTTAATGCATTGAATAACCTACTTGTATTTTCACTTTAAATGGCTGAGAGAGGCATTAGTGTCACCTAACTTAAAAACTCTCCTTGTTAAGTTACGAAACTCACGCTCTGTGGGCTTTTGAAGACCCTTTCATCTCTGTGCTAAAGTGAATTCCAGACTAGCTCCTGAGGATAACTACACTCCAAGTGCGTGGCAATGAGAATAATTAAATTCACAATACCTGTCCAAAGTGAGACAAATATTTTATGGAAGATTGACTGAATGGGCTATTATTCTAGTTTATGCTAAGGTCTATCATTAGGAAAGACCAAACCAGAAGAGAATTGGGCTCTGGCCTCTCAGCATCTGTTCTTACGGAATTAAGGTCACACTGAGGGGCATTTACTAGTTAAAGGCTCTGATGATGGTTAGCATTTTTTTTTTTTTTTAGCAATAAAGTGTTCTTTTTGTTGTTTTTGTTAATCCTCACCCGAGGATACTATTCCACTGATTTTCAGAGAGAGTAGAGAGGAGGGGGAGAGACAGAGAGAAAAACATCCATGTGAAAGAGACTCATGGATTGGTTGCCTCCCTCATGCACCCTGACTAGCACCTGGGATTTCAAGCCTCCAACTGAGGTACATGCCCTTGACTGGAATCTAATCCAGGACTCTTCAGGCTTAGAGCCAACGCTCTATCCCCTGAGCCAAACCAATGAGGGCAACAATAAAGTATTCTCTTTTTTTCATATGTTTTTGTTAATTTCAGAGGGGAAGGGAAAGGGAAAGAGAGTTAGAAACACCAGTGATGAGAGAGAATCATTGATCAGCTGCCTCCTGCATGCCCAACACTAGGGATCAAGCCTGCAACCTGGGCATGTGCCCTGACCTGCGATTGAAACTTGACCTTATGGTTCATAGGTCAGCGCTCAACTACTGGCCGGTCAGCAATAAAGTATTCTTAAATTATTGTATATACAATTTTTTTTTAGACATGGTGCTCTGAATACTTAACAGACTACAGTACAGTGTTAACATAACTTTCATATGACCTCATCTCCATGGACATTTTTTAACTATACTACCTAAGGTACCCACTTTCCAGAGTCACATCCTGGATGTCATCGCCAGACAACTGTACCACTTCTCAACTTCTAATATCTAATATCTCAACTTTTCTGCTGTCCACCTAGCTCTTTTACTCAAGTAGCATACTGCCACCCTCTTCATCTCATTAAGAGCAACTATCCATTGACACACCATGACCACCAAGGTTTTCTTGTCTTTCTTATCCACCTTAGGTACCACTGAGGAGATAGAAGAGGACTAGATAGTCAGGGATGGGACCTTGGGAGAAGAATTGAGAAGTCCTAAAATAACAGGACCTTGCAGACGTGAACAGGATATAGCTTGCTGATTGTGCCATGTTCCTAGAAAAAACAAAGTGGCCTAGAGGTGAACTTGCAGAGGGGGGAGGGAAGGAATGGGGGGGATGGGGGAGTTGCTAAGGCAATGCGGCTGGGGGCAGATGTGAGCTTTAAAATATATGGATGCTATTAAGGCAGAATATTTTTTTAAATATTGATATATATTTTTATTGACTTCAGAGAGAAAGGGAGAGGGAGAGAGAGAAACATCAATGAGAGAGAATAATTGATCAGCTGTCTCCTGCACATCCCCTACTAGGGATGGAGCCCACAACCCAGGCATGTGCCCTTGACCAGAATCAAACCTGAGACCCTTCAGTCCACAGGTCAGCACTCTATCCACTGAGTCAAACCGGATAGGGCAAGGCAGAATACTTTGAAAGGACCAATCAAGAGCCAGCTAGACAAAGAAGCTTCAGTGGTAACCCACTTGGGCCCCCTCCCTGCTGCAGGGAATCTGTCTATTTCTCAATAAACTTGGCTTCTGCTTATCTTCTTTGTTCATGAACTCATTCTTCAATTTCGAGAGACAATGAACCTGAATCCAATCACAGCATTTTGGTTGCACCATGGCCTAAATTTATAATAATTTAGGCACATCTCAGAGATATTGCCAATTTGATTCCAGGCCACTGGCAATAAAGCAAATATTACCAGAAAGTGAGTCATAAGAATTTTTTGGTTTTCCAGTACATATAAAAGTTATGTTTACACTATATAGAAAAGTTTGGAATATTGCAACAATTACCAAAATGAGATACACAGAAACACAAAGTGAGCAAATGCTTTTGGGGAAATAGCTTGCTTGATGCAGGGTTGTCACAAACCTCCAATTTGTAAAAACGCAATGTCTACAAAGAAGCTCAATCAAACAAAGTGTGCCTGGAATTGAAAAATCCAAGGGTATGTCTTGCTTTAGCTATAGCTTGATGCTGGGGATCAGATGATATCAAAAGAACTTAGTTTATTTTCTGGGTTTAAAAGTCTCTCCTCATGTTGGCAGGGAGGCTGCACTCATTAACCTCAACACTTCAAATCGAACTGAAAGAGATATTCCCTTTATGAATGGCTTTCACTAAAGTTCTGAAATTCACTAAGAATCTCCCTCTTCTGGCTTGTTAGAATATGGATGCGCAGCCACTTTGGAGGTAAAACCACGTGGAGAGCATGGCCAAGTAATACAGACAGAGCCTGGGTCCCTATCTTTGGAAAACTGTCCTATTAATCCTGGACACCCCTTCATACTTCTTTTACACAAAGAGAAATAAACTTCCATCTTGTTTAAACTACTGCTATTTTTTTTCTCTGTCTCTCACAGCTTAATCTAATCCTCACCTGTGCAAAGTGTATGATGTTGAGATAGACTATGGTATTTCAGGAGCCACACATCCTATATAATAAAAGGCTAATATGCAAATTTTTTCCTCAGGAGTTCAACAGGGAGAGCAGGAGTTTGATCGCTCACTATGATGTGTGCTGACCACCAGGGGCGGTGTGGAACATGGTGGGTGACCAGTGGCAGTGGTGGGGTGCTGAGGGAACAAAGGAAGGAGGAGGTGGGGAGACCAGGAGGCGGGGAACCTGATCAGCCCTAATTGCCCGCCAGGCCTAGGGACCCTACCCATGCACAAATTTTATGCACTGGGCCTCTCGTAGTATAATAATGAAAGAGCAAGTAGTAGTAGTAGAAGGAAAATCCAATGGTGATTAAAGCACATTTTTTATGCTGTCCTAATTAATTTAAATTTTATTCCTTAAGCGGTGTGTTTGTGTGTACATGATGGGGGGGGGGAGGGGAAAGAGACTTGAAACAGTTTGAGCTAGGCAAAATATGATTAGATTATTGTATATGTTAGAAAGATTCTTCAAGTAATATGAGATCTAATCTAAAATATGATGGATATTTTAGATTACAGGCAACACAAGAGGAATTGAGCTTATAGCAACTCTAGGAAGAGATAGGAATTAAAATCAGGGCAAACAGTATTGGAGAATGCAAAGAGGAGAGTGATTTGTAAAATATATACCAGGCAGAGTGGGACAGAATTGTTTAACCTGAACAGCTTCTGAAGCACTAGAGGCAAACAAGCACAAATAACAGGCTACAACTGGCTGATGTAAGAAGTCCAAAATGGGTATTCCAAAGAGATAACGTGAAAGAATGCAGCCATTCATGTTATAGATTTTTTTGTTTGTTTGTTTGTTTTTAAATATATTTTATTGATTTTGTACAGAGAGGAAGGGAAAGAGATAGAGAGTTAGAAACATCGATGAGAGAGATTCATTGATCAGCTGCCTCTTGCACACCCCCTACTGGGGATATGCCCGCAACCAAGGTACATGCCCTTGACCGGAATCGAACCTGGGACCTTTCAGTCCCCAAGCCGACACTCTATCCATTGAGCCAAACCGGTTTCGGCTCATGTTGTAGATTTTTCATTTACCACATAAGAGTCCTGAGATTTGTGTGCATATTGTGTCTGAGTGAATGTGCACAGTTTATTGGAGTGTTTTTTTGTTTGTTTGCAGACATGTCTTTAATTTACTGCCTCATGTAAATGAACTGTAATATTATCCTTGTACAACTCAACTTTTTTTAGCCTCCATTCCAACTTATGACCTAATGTCGTTATTTAGGATATTTTTCCCCAATCATTGCAAGTTTAAAATCTTGTCAATTCAGGATTTTTTTCTTCCTCCCCATAATTATTCAAGCTATTTAAACTCCTGAATGTTGATATAAGCTCATTGTTTAGAGGTAGGCTATAGAATTGGACATTGGTCCAGCTGAGAGATGACAGAGGTCTTACTAATGAAATGACTGTAAAGTCTTATCTTTTTAATTTGGAGGAGTATAAGGAGGAAATTCTACCACTCAGACACCCCTTACTACAAATATAACAAAATTAAAATAATGCCCAGACAAGTTAGAAAATTATTATTACATTTTTTAAAAGTATAAACTGACTTCTAATTCACTTTAGATGGTCTGTCCCCTTCAGAAAAGAAAAATTGTAAAATCACAAATCATAATTTTTTAGAGCATGGAGAAAGGCATGAGCATGCATTCCAAGTTGACTCCTAATTTTTCCAACCACACTATTCATATATTGCATTCGCAATTGTTTCCATCCACACTATTCATATATTCTGGAAAAGCTCTGTTTGACTCAAACAGTCCCATTAGATAAATAAAAGTTAAATGAGGCTAGTTAATCAGTTCCAATAAGAACCTTGGTTCTATTTTAATCTGTCTCTGATTATGAAGATCAGGATATTTAGGGTAGTGAGGATCTTAATCTCTTCATATGGACTCATAACAGCCTGTCTCATGATTCCCTGGCGGAACCACTAAGAAAATACTTAGTTTTAATATTACATTGAATTTATTATCAAATTAATCCTGGTAGCAAAAGGTTATGAGACAATTTATAAATACAAATTATAACTGATAAAACCATGTATCTACTCTCCATACCCAGAAATCGTCTTTAATTATCATACAAAGTTTAAAACGGTGCTTCCATTTACTAAGGTGGAAGACTGAGAGAGGAGCAGGGTCTTTTTGGTGTTTTCTCACTTGTGTATTATAATCCATACTGAGTATATAAAGCACCTCTTAGTGTTTAATGTAGCAAACACAAAGAGCACATGGAGAATTTCTGAGTGCTTTAAGAGACTCTCAAAGCCAGAAGATGCATTAGAGCTCATCTAGATCACTGGCTTTTGAAATGTTTTGCCTTTATCCAAAAGAAATACATTTTGACCATCACACATACACACACACACACACACACACACACACACACCCTCCCATATACTTTAAATAATCTCTAGATTACTTACAATACATAATACAATGTAAATGCTATGTAAATAATTGTTACACTGTAGCGTTTAGGGAATAATGATAAGGAAGAATAAGTCTGTGCATGTTCAGTACAGTTGCAACCATCCGAGGCCTAACTACATAGTACATATCAGCCACTTTTAAAAATCTGAGTAATTTTGATCCAAGGTGGGTTGAATCTGTGGTTATGAAACCCATATATACAAGGGTCCAACTGTATTTTAAGCCACTCTGTTTCTGGTACTTTTTAAAAAATTGACTTGAGAGAGAGAAAGGGACAAAAAGAGAGAGAGAGAGAGAGAGAGAGATGAGAGAGACATCTATGCAAGAGAGAGAGAAGCATCAATCGACTGCCTCCCATATGTGCTCTTACCAGGGATTGAACCTGCAACCTAGGTATGCACCCTGACCAGGAATCAAACCTGTCACACTTTGGTATATAGGATGGTACGCCAAGTAACTGAACCACACAGGCCAAGGCTGTGTCTGGTACTGTACCAAACTAATAGTACAGTCTAAAGTAATGAAGCTGAACAAAGTCAGTGACAGGGGGCATTTAAAAGCATTCTAAATATGAAAGATATTGATGAGGTAAAAACAACAGGATTTAATGATTGGCTGACTATACCCAAAGAGAGGGTAGAATCCAAGATGGATACATACCACAAACACCCCCAGCCTCCAAATCCAACACCACAAGCAATCACTTGTCTAAGGAGCTATAATACATACTAAAGCCATGAACCAACCTGTAAATAAATAGGAAAAGAAAACATGGCAAGAAAGCTACTGAGTTCACTTTTGGGACATTATAGAGAATATATTTTTGACACAAAGGGAAGGCATTGTTCTATCTTTTCTCCAGGACTGCTAATAACCCATATACCCCATCCAAAGGGATTGGCCTGCTAGATGTTCCCATCCCACTGGCCATATCTCTTTGGTATGAATACCTGTTCCAAACTGGATCAACTAGTTGTTTCTGCAGAGAAATGGAAATCAGTCTCCAGATGTATCTAGATATCTAACATGAAAACTATAGCAACTTTAGTCTTTCATACCCAGACTAAACAACAGAGAAAACTGGTCTGCAGATAAATCAGAATTAAGCACATGGTAGTAGGAAGTAAATATAAGAGGGACAAAGACATACGCTCCTTGGATTCCTTACAGCTTTCCCTTTTCTGGTTCTAATCCCTTTCTAATACCAGCTACATTCCTTCCTGTGGATTCTGTAGAACGGTCACTGTATCCTTCTAAGTTCACTCATCTTTTTACATCCCCCTAATGGAGTTTGTTTCCAAGAAACCTAACCAATACAGATGTGTTGAGTCTGAAATGTGTGCCCAACAACTAAGAGGAGAAATAGCTGGAAATGTGGGTCTGAAAGCAGAGCTGAGGTTGGGGTAAGAGGGTAACCAAAGTCACTAAAGCAGATGAAGTCACTGATATGGAATATAGAATTTATGAAATTGGCGCAGAAGTGACAGTTGGACACTTTGAGGTTCAGGAAAGACCCTTTATTTAAAGCAGCGCTGCTGGTTCAGGGAACCCTAAAATCCAAATCCTGGACAATGAGATGAGATTTTCTCTATATATATTGAAAAGGTTAAAGAGACTAAAATGGGGCAAAGAAAGACTTATTGTGCTTAGCAGATGTCTTGCAGAAAGCTTGCAGCCTTGAGCACAGCACAGCTCAAATAACTAGAAGAACCAAGGATGGACCAGACCCTTATGTCAGCAGAGCGGCTTACAGCCAGCAAAAATGAATAAAAACCTCTCTCTCCCTGCTCTCCTCACTGATGCCTTTCTCCGTCTCAGCCCACCTGCACCCAGGTGTCGGGATAAAATCTTCTTTGATACATTATGGCATCATGTCATAGGTACACGACCCCTGCCCACTCAGAACCTTTCATATATATTCCTGAGTTTGTTTCTCTTGTAGCGGCCTCTCACAGGCTCCCCCACCTTCCACCCCTTGAGAATCAGTTAGAATGGTTAACTTAGATTGTATCTAATGTCCATCCTGGATGGCACCAGTGACCTCCCTCTAGTTATGGCCCCTTGTAGATTGGAAGTATTTGGGTAAACAGCTCTTGCAGGACCAGATAATTAAGAAGGACAGCGACTAGACTGTAGGCTAACAAGAATGTGCCTTAGGGGCATTGATTAACTTCCGGTACAGAGTCCCTGCTAGTCCCTTACATTCTTTCACAAATGGAGTTAATTATCGGCTAGCAAGAGAGTGCAGTAGAAAGCAGGTTACTGGGACTAATTCGGATTGCTAGCCCCAAAAATGCCTTATGCTTCCCATCACCATAAACTGCTCAAAGAGAATGGGGAAAAGGGGAAGAGGATGAAGAAAGGAAATACAGATCTCTTAGGAACTTCAATAGATGTAGTGTAAGAAATGGGTCACAGAAAGAGAAGTCAGTGACGAAGTTTAAAAAGAACAAGAAACTAAGAGAGAAGGTTTTTATTTTTTAATAATTCTTTATTGTTGAAAGTATACATATGTCTTCTTTTTCCCCCATTGACCTCCTTCAGCCTGTCCCTCCCCCCTCCCCCTAGGCCTTCAGCACCCTATTGTCTGTGATCATAGGTATGCATATATGCATACAAGGTCTTCGGTTGATCACCTCTCACCTACTAACCCTCCCCTACCTTCCCTCTGAGATCCTGCACTCTGTTCCATGTTAGGAGAGGTGTTCTTTTAAAAATATAATTTATTGATTTTTTTTATTTTTATGTTTTACAGAGAGGAAGGGAGAGAAAGTTAGAAACATCAATGAGAGAGAAACATTGATCAGCTGCCTCTTGGATACCCGCTACTGGGGATGTGCCCACAACCAAAGTACATGCCCTCGATCAGAATCAAACCTAGTACCCTTCAGTCCACAGGCCAACGCTCTATCCACTGAGCCAAACCGATTAGGGCAGGAGAGGTTTTTATAGAAGCCAGTAAGAGTTTTCAGGTTGTACTTATAGGAAATCCAACCACAAGTAGCTTAAACAGGTACTGAATTACGATGTCCAGGGCTGGTGCATAAAATCAACAAGTCCATGAGGGACTTCGACTCTTCCCCTCTCTCCTACCACCATCTTTAGCATCTAGCGTTCATATTTATGGTCAGAAGGTGGTTGTTACCCTTTCCAGGTAGAAGGAAAAGGAAAAGAGAAAGGATGAAGGGTGGTAAGTGTGCCCGTCTCTTATCAGAAAAGCAAAAAACGTTACCAGAAGCCATACTAATGTCTCATTGGTCTAACTCTTCCAGTTGGCCATCCCTAACTGGAGGACTACAAGAACTGGTTGAGAGTTGAGTCAGCCACTTAGCTTTTTGCAACAGAATATAATCAACAAAAGTTATCAGGAAGTCAAGAAGAATAACTAGAGCCAAAACCGGTTTGGTCAGTGGTAGAGCGTCGGTCTGCGGACTGAAAGGTCCCGGGTTTGATTCCGGTCAAGGGCATGTACATTGGTTGCGGGCACATCCCCGGTAGGGGGTGTGCAAGAGGCAGCTGGTCGATGTTTCTCTCTCATCGACGTTTCTGGCTCTCTATCTCTCTCCCTTCCTCCTCTCTGTAAAATATCAATAAAAAATATATTTTTTTAAAAAAAGAAGAAGAACTAGAGAGATTGGGGTGGGAGGACACAGCAGGACAAAGCAGCTGTGTTGCAAAGCTCCTAACATCCTTATCCAAAGCAATTTCAGGGTGTATCAGGCATAGAGTTGCTAAAGACAAACTGGTGGGTGAGAAATGAGAATGGTTCTTTCCTAAGGTTTGAAAAAGAATAATGTAGGAGGCAAAAATCTAAAGGAGAGGCATAACTGCCCAGCTGGCGTGGCTCAACGGGTTGAGGGAGGAGGTCAAGGTTGGATTTCCCGTCAGGACACATGCCAGGACTGCAGGCTCCATCCCAGTATGGGGCTTGCAGGAGGCAGCCTGTGGATGATTCTTTCTGTTAAGGTTAAATAAATAAATAAATAAAATAAAATAAAATAAAATAAAAAATTGAAACCTGTAAAGAATTTTTGTGAGTTTATTTGAGCCAAACTGTTGACATATGCTGAGAAGCAGAACCTCAACAAATTGAGATAATGCTCCGGAGTATAGCGGATTACATTTGTATTTATACATTGCAATCAAAGGAGGGACATTCGTGAGTTCTATGAAATCCATTGGTGATAGATTAAGGAGGTGGGATAAACCAAAGCCAGGAAAACCCCTGGGATTGGATAAAAAGTGAAATGATGGACACATACTTAGGTGGGTGCAGGAACAATGAACATGATAATGAAGGAATTTGTGGTATCTGTCCTGGTGCCCACCACATTTGGTTGTACCCCAGGGGCTCCAGATAAATGGAAGTTACAAGTTACCCAGACATTTCAAGGGTATGTTGTCATAGATGCAAAAAGACAGATAGGCTCAGTGAAGGTAAAGGTTGACCTTGTCAGTGAAGATACTGGCCCAGGATGTAACTGCCCACCATCACTGAGTTTAAAGTTTAATTTCAGACCATCCTTTGTGGTTACTTTAGAGCTCTGAGTTTGCAAGACCACCATGCAGCATGTGGCCCCTTTCGTCCACATCTCTCATCATTGATGTTTCCATCTTTTTCTCCTCCCTTCCTCTCTGAAGTCAATAAAAAAATTAAGGATAGGCATAATGGAGAGATATTTTGCTTGGCTTTAAGACTGTGGATACTTGAGCATGTTTATAGGCTGAGGAGTAGAAACTACTGGAAAGGGGGAGATTTGAGGTTTAAATCTATGAAGAAAAAAAAAAGTCCAAAAACATAGGTGGCAAAGGATTAAACATATCCTCTTTCTCCAAAACAAGGAAGGATAATAGCGTTTAGATGTGGGCATGAAAAAACGTGGAGTTGTTGAAAATTCTATTTTCCAAAAAATACTTTAAAACTGTTTTAAGAGATAAACTTTGAATCCAGTACTTTCCAGTTTTAAGAAAGGCATGAGAAAGCAGTAAGACCTCACCAGAATTTAAGTGTGCTTTGTTTATTTAGGTCCCTGCTGAGACCCCTTTCAGGTTGTTCTGATTTACAGAACAGAGACGGAGAAGATTGGGGTCTTTTCTGAGTATCTCCACATCTCACTTTTCTTCATCCTCTCCTTTCCGGGGCTGGAGATGACACCTGCCATCTTTCTGGGCTGAACGCGGCGAGAAGATGCTGGCGGCGGGAGCCACCGCAAAGGCCCTTCGGGAAGCATCCAGAACTTGCTCTGAACATTTCCTTCCTTCGGACTGTCCTTCCCCTCGGGACGCCTCGGAGTGACGCTCTGAAACACGAGGGAGCAGGAAGCCGCAACCAGAACCTTCGGAAACCCGGGCAGGCAAGCCCGGAGGCCACAGGGATGGCCAAGCCCGTTAAAGCAGTGACAGCAGTGACTCAGGCTCCGGCGGCCCCGACTTCCAAAGGCACCGCGGGAACCGGGCAAGCCCGCCCCGACGCGTGACAGAAAAACGATCCTCACTTTTCATTGGCTGGCCACCCTGGAATCTTTATTCCCATTGGCTGTTGCTCCTGTCACGTCCCTTCACCATACCCACTTTCCCGTCGGCGCCCAGTGAGCTCTGCGGGAACGTGATTTCCCCAAATCGGGGCGGGAGCCCGCGCGGCTGGCTGGACCCTCCTCCCCGGCGCGGCCCGCCCCGCCCCCGGCCCCGGCCCCGGCCCGGCCCGGCCCGGCCGCCCCGCCTCCCCCTCCGAGAGGGCGGGGTCCGGGCGGCGGCCGGGGCCGCAGGAATGTGCTGGAAGCAGGCGGGCCGGCGCCCGGAGGTGCTGAAGGGACAGTTCCCGCCGCCGCCGCCGCCGCCGCCGCCGCCGCCGCTGCCGCCGCCGAACTTGCCGGGCGGCCGCGGGGAGGGTGGGGCGGCCCCGGAGCCGGCCGGCCGGGCGCGTCGGGATGGAGACCATCTGGATCTACCAGTTCCGCCTCATCGTGATCGGCGACTCCACGGTGGGCAAGTCGTGCCTCCTGCACCGCTTCACGCAGGGCCGCTTCCCGGGGCTGCGCTCCCCCGCCTGCGACCCCACGGTCGGCGTGGACTTCTTCTCGCGCCTGCTGGAGATCGAGCCCGGCAAGAGGATCAAGCTGCAGCTCTGGGACACGGCGGGGCAGGAGCGCTTCAGGTAGGCCGCCGGCGCCGCGCCCCGGGGACCCCGGGGACCCCGCACCCGCCGCCCTTCCTGCCCCACGCGCCGGCGCCCGGAGCCCCGGTCCGGGGAGGCTTGCTGGCCCTTCCCCTCGAAAGTTGCAGACCCTCCATTCTCGCTTCCCTCTTTGCCCCACCACCCGCAGCCAGCATCCATTCCCTCCCAGGGTCGACTTCCTCCTCCGCAATTTCTCACTTCTTTCTTTGGCACCCATTTCCTGCGCCCCCCTTTTCACCCATCCCTTTACTCGCCTGAACCGAGGGAACCCTCGCCGAACCCCTTCTTCCCCAGCCCGCGCTGCTCCTGCTGGTATTTTGATCCCCAACTCTTCGGTTCCCGGTCTGCCTTCTCCTTCCCTTCCCCTCCCTCCCCAAACTCTGCTTCCCTTACCGCACACACCCTGCCGGCCACCCTCCGCGGAGCTCCCCTTTTCCCCCCCGAACCTAGCCGCTCCCCCCGCTGCGGGGCCCGGCCCGGGAGAACGGCCAAGGAGGGTTCCCAGGTTCGTGATTGGTCCCGTTAGCTGCACCGCAGCAGTGAGCGCTCCTGCGGGAGCTCACCAGCATCGCATCGCCGAGGGAGATGGATGCGGTGATGGTTTGAACTCCTCGCAGCACCGAATGCGGTCCTCAGAGATACTGGCCATGACCCGGGGGGGGGGGGGGGTTGTCTTGTACAACTAGGTGTGACATCAAGGGACACGGGCACAGCTCAGGGTTTGGTGTTTTGTTTTTTGAACTTTTCCAAAATGTTCTTTATTGATTATGGTATCACGTAATTGTTCTCATCCCCTTATTCCCATCCCAAATCCCTCCCCACGAATGCCCCCACCCCCCTCAGCTCAGGGTTTTTTGCTCTTTTTTTTTTTTTTTTTTTTTTTAAAGGGTTGAGTTCTCTTTACAAGTTTATCATCGTTGGTGCTTTGGTGGGGAAAAGGTGTACTGAGATTGGTCGGGAACTTTGTTGTATTTATAACGTTCCAAGGCGAACATACGTTTCTAAACAAGAGGGATTCAAATGAGTAGTCTTACTGTGAATATTCGCTGAAAAGCTGAAAGAAGGATTTCACAAAGGCGACTTAGGTTATGTGAATAAAAACTAAATGTAAATTGTATGCACTTCCTGGACGTGTAAGACTGAGTCAAACACAAAGCACATTTTAAGTTTCTAGGATTCAAGGACACTTTTTTTTTTTTTTTTTTTTTTTTTTTTTTTTTTTTTTTTAGAGGAAGGTAGGGAATCTGATATGCTGTCGTCCTTGGAAATTTTTAAAAATTTCACATCGGTAAGCAAGCATTTTGCAGTCTTCAGCAAGTACTGGGCTTGTGAAATACAGTACTTCATGAGAGGACTTCCCAAATATGGTTTCCCCTCACCCGCAGCCAGCATCCATTCCCTATGAGATCATCCTACTTCAGTGAGATTGTTCCAGCATTTCAAGTTTTGGCTTCCGTTCCCAGCTATGACACTGATTCATAGAGGTAATAAGTGAACTGCTTAGCTTGCTTATCCCTTAGTTTTCCTATGTACGACGTGGAAAGATGGCAAGGGCAGCCCTTCAGAACGACATGAAAGGATTTTGATTTGCATTATACAATACCTAGAATTTCATGAAAAACTTTCCTTCCTCTTCAGGAAGCTTCCATTACTTAGAATAATTTTCAAACTTCTGATTCCTCATCTGTGAAATGAAGGCACTCTAAGGTTCCTTGTAGTTTTACCATTCTAAGGTAGATTACAAATTATTTAGCATTTGCTAATAGCTCTTGTTTCACCCCTCTAAAGCGGATATAATAAAAATATGTTTTGCTGAAACCGGTTTGGCTACGTGGACAGAGTGTAGGCCTACAGACTGAAAGGTCCCAGGTTCCATTCCTGTCAAGGGCATGTACCTTGGCTGCGGGCACATCCCCAGTAGGCTGTGTGCAAGAGGCAGCTGATCGATGATTCTCTCTCATCGATTTTTCTAACTCTATTCCTCTCTCTTCCTCTCAGTAAAAAATCAATAAAATAGATATATATTTTTTAAAAAACATGTTTTAAATGCTTTAAATTTCTACCATCTACTATGAATTGTAACTACAAGAAACACAGGAGACAAAATTTTATTGTGTCTAATTGATTCCTTAACAGTGGTTCCTGAACTTACTGACAAGAGAGTACAAGATAATTAGTTAGATCTTAAAGACCTTTCTGTTAAATAGATCATTCTCTTTAAGAAGAAAGTAAATAGTAATTCATCTTACATACATTATTTAAAAAAATAGTAACTTTCATAATAATATAAGAAAATTTAGGAAATGTTTACTGACAATGAGTCATACTTTATTTTGTCTGGCTCTTTAATAAGAAATATTTATAAATACATACATATTTCAGTAGCTACCTCCAAATATTTGATTTTCTCTCATTTAACAGGATGTTTCACAATATAATTGCACTTCAAACAATTACTGTTAAATTACTCTGTATCTTCAAGAAAATACAGATATTTATTTTGAATAATAGATATCCTTGAATATTTCTTTCATAGAAAGATCCTATAGTTCATGAAGATACATTTCTGTCAGTCGTAATCATAATACCATTAGGATTTGGGGAATTTTATATTTGGAGGTTTTTGTTAGTTTAAATGTAAGCTAACAAAAAGGAACCTCCTTTAGATGGCTTAGTATGTAACTTGAAAACAGACAAAATGACAGTGAGCCAATAATTACAACTATGATTAGCCTTAGTTTTCTTTTTCCCCTCCCAGCTTTACTATGATATAACTAGAGGCTTGGTGCACGAAATTCATGCATTATGGGGTGGAAGGGTCCCTCAGCCTGGTCTGCACTCTCTTGCAGCCCAGGAGTGCTTGGGGGATGTCCAACTGATGGCTTAGGCCGGCTCCCTGTGCTCTCTGTCAGTCAGACATCCTTAGCGCTGCCATGGAAGTGGGAGAGGCACCAGGCGTGAGGCCCACTTCTGGCTGAGCAGCACTCTCCTGTGTCAAGCATCTGCCATTCTAAGATGGTCAGTGCGCATCATAGCAACTGGTCATTTTGCCATTTGGTCGATTTGCAGATTAGTCTTTTGTTAATGAGATAGACAAATAAAGCCTTTGTTTTTAATGTTCAGATTAACATGCTAGCAAATAATAACTACTAGCAAAAGCTAAAAGGCAACAAAATAAAAATGAAGAAGGTTTAGAACAGAGATTTTTCAACCAGTGTGCTCCAAGCATTTTTAAAACATGCAATACCTGACTATTTAGTCAAGGGCACCAACCTCTTTTCTCTTAGATCATCAAATAAAAAATGGCAATAGCAAATACAACAATAGCTGTCTGGTGTGAATGAATCAAAATTATACTTTGTTGTTGTTGTTTTTTGGTCAAATTGGCAAAAAAAAAAATAATAATAATATTTTTCTATGTGCTGCAGAATTTTAGTAATTAGTTTATATGTGCCATGAAATTAAAAAGTTGAAAATCGCTCATTTAGAAAAATAATGTCTATGTGAGCATATTGTAAGTTGTAATATAACACATATATGTTAAATTATTATTAACACTACGTTTTAGTGAGGATAAATGTTAAATTGCTGTATTAAGAGAGTCAAAATTACAGCTCTGTCATGAAAGATAGAAGTTTATTTCACTTATGTAACAAGCAGTCTTAAGGTAAGTGACCCAAGTTGGAGCACCTCTCCTCCAGGCCACTATTCAGGTACTGTCCTTCTCATTTTTCTGTTATTCTTAGGACATAATCATCTTCATGGACTGTATTCCACATCAGGGGGAGGGAAAAGAAAACATCTACATTGAGCAATGTTCCTTTTAAAAAACTGAGACTAATATGGTACAAATCATTTCAGCTCTCAATTCACTGAGAAGAAATTATTTGCAAAGTTACACTTAAACTGGGATACCATGTGGCCAGGAAGAAGGAAAGATGGATTTGGCATTATTGGGGGTTGTAAAGAAATTCGAAATTACCTCTTTTAATTTTTAATCATCATAGTGGAAAAGATTAGAAAGGAAATAAGAATAGTGTTTAACACGGTGTTAATAAGGATAACTATTGAAATGGCTAGAAGTATGGAGAGAATCAAAGGTATACATTTTATTAATTAATTAATTAATTTATTTATTTATTTTGGAATACGCCTCACCTATGGGTAAGAGGCATCTCTTTGCCTTTCCTGCTTCTTTTTTAAAAATTTTATTTTTTTATTTTTATTGTTTATACAGAATAAATCTATTACCAGATTGTAGATACAAAATAATTACCCATTTACATGCAATAAATATTAATATTTCAAGCAAAATTATTCTAAATATAATAATGTTACATGCAATAAACATTAATATTTCAAGAAAAAAAGATTTTAAATATAATAATATTGCCAAAAGTGTACTAACATAGTATAATATCCCAAAAGATGTAGGAAATATTAAAAATCTGCAGGTAACAGGATTACTTCTACTCTAAACTATATTGTTTTCCTCTGGCTCTATTTTTTGTTCATCAGTTTATGTTGTTCATTATATTCCACAAATGAGTGCGATCTTGTGATATTTATCTTTCTGTATTTATCTTATTTTGCTTAACATAATACTCCCCAGGTCCATTCACGTTGTTGCAAATGGCAAGAGTTCCTTATTTTTTACAGCAGCATAGTATTCCATTGTGTAGATGTATCTCTTTTTTTTTAATCCACTCATCTGCTGATGGGCACTTAGGCTATTTCCAAATCTAAGCTATTGTAGATTGTGCTGCTATGAACATAGAGGTGCATATATCCTTTCTGATTGGTGTTTCTGATTTCTTGGGATATATATTCCTAGAAGTGGGATTGCTGGATCAAATGGGAGTTCCATTTTTAATTTTTTAAAGCAAATTCCGTACTGCTTTCCACAGCAGTTGCACCAGTCTGCATTCCCACCAGCAGTGCAAGAGGGTTCCTTTTTCTCCATATCCTTGCCAGCACTTGTCGTTTGTTGATTTGTTGATGATAGCCATTCTGACAGGTGTGAGATAGTGCCTCCTTGTCGTTTTGATTTGCATCTCTCAGATGATTAGTGACATTGAGAATGTTTTCATTTGTCTCTTGGCCTTCTATATGTCCTCTTTCAAAAAGTGTCTATTTAGGTCATTAGCCCATTTTTTTATTGGATTGTTTATCTTCCTTTTGTTCAGTTGTATGAGTTATTAAACCCTTATGAGGGATAAAATTGGCAAATATGTTCTCCCATGCAGTGGCTTTCTTTTTGTTTTGTTGGTGGTTTCTTTTGCTGTGTACAAGCTTTTAATTTTGATGTAGTCCTATTTGTTTATTTCCTCCTTAGTTTCCTTTGCCCTAGGAGTTGTATTGGTAAAGATATTGCTATGGCATAGTCTGATATTTTGTTACCTATGGATTCTTAAAATATTTTTATGGTTTCCCATCTTATATTTAAGTCCTTTATCCATTTTGAGTTTATTATTGTGTATGGTGTAAGTTGGTGGTCTAGTTTCATTTTTTTGCATCTATTGGTCCAATTTTCCCAATACCATTTATTGAAGAGACTATCTTGACTGCATTGTATGCTCTTGCCTCCTTTGTCAAATATGAATGACTTGGGTCAATTTCTGGGTTTTCTGGTTCCATTGTTCTTTATGTCTGTTCTTGTGCAGTTTGAATACAGTGGCTTTATAATATAGCTTGTCAACTGGTATTGTGATCCCTTCAACTTTTTTCTTCTTTCTCAGGATTGCTGTGGCTATTTTGGTTGTGTTTTGTTTTTTTTATTATTCATAGGAATTTTTGTAGAGTTTGTTCTAGGTCTGTGAAATATTCCATTGGTATCTTCATGGGAATTGCATTGAATCTATAGATTGTTTTGGGTATTGTGGACATTTTAATGATGTCAATTCTACTGATCCATGAACATGGTACATTCTTCCATTTGTTTATGTCTTTTTCTATCTCTTTTTCAACGCCCTGTGTAGTTTTCTGAGTATAGGTCTTTTATCTTCTTAGTTAAGTTTATTCCTAGGTATCTTTTTGTGTGTGTGTGTGTGTGATGGTAAATGGGCTTTTTTTTTTTTTTAATTTCTCTTTCTATGAGTTCATTATTGGTGTAAAAAAAAAAAGCCATAGATTTCTGAGTGTTAATTTTGTATCCCGCTACATTGCCAAATTCATTTATTATGTCTAGTAGTTTTTTTTATGGAGTCTTTAGGGTTTTCTATGTACAATATCATGTCATCTGAGAATAATGACAGTTTTACTTCTTCTTTTCCAATTTGAATACCTTTTATTTCTTCTTGTCTGATTGCTATGGCTAGCACTTCCAGTACTATGTTGAACTGGATTGGTGAAAGTGGGCATTCCTGTTGTGTTCTTGTTAGGGGAAATGGTTTTAGTTTTTGCCCATTGACTATGATATTGACTGATATTTGTCATATATGGCCTTTATCATGTTGAGATATGCTCCCTCTATTCCCACTTTCCTGAGAGTTTTTATTAAAAATGGATGTTAGATTTCCTTGAATGCTTTTTTTTGCATTTATTGATATTATCATGTGATTTTTGTCTTTCAATCTGTTTATGTGATGTATCACATTTATTGATTTGCAAATGTTATACCAGCCTTGCATCCCTAGAAAAATCCCAGTTGATCTTGGGGTTGCTGGATGTGACTTGCTAGTATTTTGTTGAGGATTTTAGCATCTATGTTCATCAGGGATATTGGCCTGCAGTTCTCTTTCCTTATATTGACTTTATCTGGTTTTGGAATTAGGATAATTCTGGCCTCATAAAAAGAGTTTGGAAGTTTTCCTTCCTTTGGATTTTCTGAAATAGTTTGGGGAGTATAGGTGTTAGTTCTTCTTTGAATATTTGATAAAACTCCCCTGTGAAGCTGTCTAGACCTAGGTTTTGTTTGTTGGGAGTTTTTTTGTTTGTTTGTTTTTTGTTTGATTGTTTGTTTTTGTTTTTACTGCTTCTATTTCATCAGTTGTTATGGGCCTATTCATGTTTTGATTCTTTCTGATTCAATTTTGGGAGATTGTATTTTTCTAGGAATTTGTCTATTTTATGCATATTGTCCAGCTTGTTGGCATATAGTTATTCATAGTATTTTCTTACAATCCTTTGTATTTCTGTGGTGTCAGTGTTTACTTCTCCACTTTTTTTTTCTGGTTTAATTTATTTGGGTCCTCTTCCTTTGTTTCTTGATGAGTCTGGTTAATAGTTTATCAATTTTGTTCATCCTTTCAATAAACCAGCTCTTGGTTTCATTGATTTTTTTTTTTTTTTTTTTTTTAGTTTCTATGTTATTTATTTCTGCTCTAATCTTTATTATTTCCTTCCTTCTATTTACTCAGAGCTTTTCTTGTTGTTCTCTTTAAGTTGAAGGGTTGAATAGTTGACTGCTCATTTTTCTTGTTTTTTGATGTACGGCTGTAGTGCTATGAACTTCCCTCTTACGACTGCTTTTGCTGGGTATCCCAGAGATTTGAGTTTGTTTTGTGTTCATTTTATTTCCAGGAAGTTTTTGATTTATTTCTTGATCTCATTGGTAACACATTTATTGTTAAATAACATGCTAGTTAGTTTCCATGTGTTTGAATGTTTTGGGGTGTTTTTATTGTAGTTGATTTCTAATTTCATTCCACTGTGATCTAAGAGATGCTCGATCTGATTTCAATCTTCTTGAACTTTTAGAGACTTGTTTTGTGTCCTATCATGTAGTCTATCTTTGTGAATGATCTATGTGCACTTGAGAAGATTGAATATTCTGCTGTATTGGGGTGAAATGTTCTATAAATGTCAATTAAATCCATCTGATCCTGTGTGTCCTTTAGAGTTTTTGTTTCCTTGTTAAGTTTTTGTCTGGAAGATCTATCCACTGAAGTTAGGGGGGTTGTTAAAGCCCCTTATATTATTGTATTGTTGTCAATCTCTCCATT